>NW_013666132.1:161774-209136 GCF_000517525.1 Limulus polyphemus
GTTATGTGTGTGTGTATGTGTATATGTGTGTATATATATATATACACACACACACACACACACACACACACACACACATTAATAGAAATATATAACTCCTAATTAAACAACATTTCCCGTATTAAATGGTGTTTACACATTGTGAATGTGTTTGATATAGAAATATGGAATCTCCCTATTTTCAAAAACTTCTCTCTTGGCACCCAGAGAGAGAGAGGTGACTTCTTTCTGTTTTGGGAGTCTGGCTTGGCCTGTACAGGAAATCTCTTGTTTCTTTGTTTATTCTTGAAGAAATTTTACTAAAAACATCTTACAACTTGGGATTATACATATAAGTGAAGCTATTTATAAATATGGGTGATATAGTGAAATTCAGTTTTTAAATTTGAAACAAACCATATATTATTCCTTTAGTCTACCATTTCTAAATTAGGGATGGCTAGTGCAAATATCCCTAGAGTAGTTTTGTGCAAAATTAAACAAACCAAAAAGAAAACGCAGCATACATACTGCTCAGACATCACTATAGCTTTCATTCTCTCAAGAATGATCTCCACAGAACTGAAATGTATCATATAGGGTATTTACTGGAAGACCTCCTAGTAGAACTCAACTAAGAAAGCAAACTTGAATTCAACAAGTAAATTCCATTTCTCTGTTCAGTTGACAGGGTCACCTTGTTCTCTCACAGCATTTGCTGGCTGTATCATATATACATCATCCATTCAGCCAGCAAAGGATATTGCAGTTGATAACCCTTTCAACACAGATGTGCTATATTACTGTAATATCCCATCATACAAGATAGACATCTGCTATATGAGAACAAAGAAGTAAAGCAAGTTGAACAAAGCAGCTTAACAATTTTTTGAACCAAGTGTTTATGCTAAAACTTGTAGAAATTAGACTAAATAAAAGTTCTTATATAAATAAAAGCAACAAAAGTCAACAATTGAAATTAAACTTATAACTAGTAACCACTAACTATATATATATATATATATATATATATATATATGTGTGTGTGTGTGTGTGTGGACTTGTTCATTTTGACCAAACTCGTAACTATGAAATACAACTCGGAATGTATTGAATGTAAATTCATGAAATTTAGTAATTCCCTAGTAAACATTACATGTATGTTGTACACAAAAAAGTAAAATTTATAAAATAATTATATGAAAGGTTTGTCTATGAATTTATGAATTCAGAATTTCCACAGTTCTGGAAATCCTCGAGAAGTTTTGAAATTGAGAAAGAACTGACCCAAAAAATTGTAATGAAGTTTTACAGATAAGTAAACAGTTTGAAAACCTCAGTTATCAATTGAATGGACTGTTTTACTGCGTACGCATGTGCATGGTATTGTCTGATGTTGTGCGAGTCCAAGAACATGATCACCATATTTTAAACGATCTGTTGATATTGTGATTTAACCAGGTAAGTAACTATTGTTTTACTTTTTTAAATACTTCATTAAACATTGCAACTTCGGCTACAAGATAATTAAAATACTAATAATTGTATTAAGAGGTTTCAATTTTTCATAATATATTACAATCTGTAAGGCTTCTAGGCTGTATGTGTAGGCTAGATCTTAAATCATTCCTATGAATCACACTAACATTGAAATCTAACATGTCTAATGTTAGTACCTAGGCCTAATGGGTTATCTAGATCAGGATCTATATTATAACAGTAAAAATTGTTAAATCAGTATGACCATAGGAAACTAATTAACCCAACACAGATAGATATAGACATGAAATTTAGCACCAAATGCCTAATAGGCTAATTTTATGTGTAGGCCTAATTGTTTGTGCATGTGGTATAAAGAAGCAGATCAAGTTATAGACGTAACAGTTATATCTAATAATTTAGGTATAGATCTAATGTTAAAGTTAAACAAAGAATTTATTCAATATTACAGCTAGATGTATATTAGTACCACTAATTTTCTGCTAAATCTGCCAGTTTCCTGTAGGCTATCTTGTCTATAGGCATATGTTTAAATAACAAATGAAGACGTTTTACTTTGACTTGAAGTCTTGACACAGTTGTATTTGCAGGATTCAGATATAGATCTAATAATAACTTGTACCTTTTTTCATTTAGACTTTATTTTTCACTGCTTGCATGTGCATATCAGCATTTGTTAGCCCTAAGCCTAGGTCTAGTTTGTGCCAATTTTACATCTCATCATACTTTTGTATGTGTATTCCAGTTATAGAAAGAAAGAGTAAATCTGCATCCAACATTTGTTGAAGTAATATAGTATGTTATAAATCACACTAATAATTTAATTTTATCTCTTACAGTAGAATTAAAATTGTCCATGAATTTATGAGATGTCAAAGTGTACTACTGTTTTCATTTATTTCGAAATCAGGTTTTTGTACACCAGTGTATGTGCAGCAAACACATCATGTTATATAGATAATAAATGTGTAAATCTATTTGCCTATGTTTGCATCACTGCATTAAGGCCCATAATTAGTGAAAAAATTCCAAAGTAATGCAAGACTAAACAATATATTGGACATCCAGTGCTGCCAAACCAAACATGGGCCATCGTGTATATCATTAGTCTGAAGCCAATTTTATTCACACTAGGCCTAGGTCTATTTCATACAAGAAATTCTGTATGAAATTCTACAAATCCTGTTAAAAAATAGGCTTCACGTTGAAATGATAATGGTAAAATTATAATGATGCATACTAATATGTGTATATTATAGTAAAAATAAGGATTTGTAATGAATAAATAACAATACTTAATAAATCTCAATAAAAATCTTAAGTATTATGTAATAATTTAAAATAAATTAAAAAATAAGAGCATTAGATAATTTAATACATTTGAATATGGAATATGATGTTAAAAGACCAATATAAAATAATCAAATGAAAATTGTATTATGAATTTAATTTTTATATCCATCTCTCTGCAGGTTTGTAAAATGCCAACCAGTATAATTTTAAAACAAGTTGCTTTGCATATCAAATCTACCAGGAATGGTTAGAAAGGGAATTACATAAACCATGCCAAAGGTTGTTTGACATCAGCAAGATAAGAGAAGTACTTTTTCACAGTCATATGACAAGCAAAAGCATGCAGAATACATGAAATACTTGAAAGTAATATCAAGCAACAATACTACTATTTGTGTCTTCTTCAAACCACCTAAATAGAAACTGCCGCCTTGATTAACCAAACTGCCACCAGTTCAACTTCCAGCATTCAATCATTTGTTTCTTCTACTAATGCTTTAAGATCAGAAGCTTTATGGACTCTGAGAACTATTGACTGTCATGGTTCATATCATTCAAATGAAAGGATTACAGAGCTTTTCAAGAATATGTTCTCCGACAGTGAAATTTCTCAAAAGTTTCCATGTTGGAAATACAAAATATCATACTTAGCCGTACATGGATTAGCTCCAGATTTCACTTCCATACTGAAGCAGAATATCCTAAGTCTGATGGGTGTATTCTTTTGTTTGATGAATACTTGATTAAGTCCCTCAAGATGAAATAGTGTGACATTCATGCTCACTTTTGGGATGAAAAATCTGTCAACATAAGATACATCAAATATGAGTACTTACAACATGTTACTGTCACTGATATCTTTTCCATTGTCACAGACCTCAGTTGTAAGAGTTTATTGGAGATATCTATGGACAGCTGCAAGCTTAATTGGAAATTACATGAAATTTTATCATCTGAGCTAATAAACAAAATTGAAAAAAGATACCTGTTGCAAGTTGCATCTTGTGGTTTACACACAAAATGACTCTGTAGAAAGATGAGATTGAAGGCTATAAAAATTAGACTATCTTAAGAGTATCTATCTTATAATGAGTAATCTACCTCAAATTCCATACCTCAGAGAGAGGTGGTAAATACATTCGAGATGTGGGAAGACCTAGAAAACACATACTTGGGGAAATTGAGAATTTTTTAAACATTTTCTTACAAAATTAATTACTTCACCATATATAATATTCATATATGGTTCATTAACTGTGCTTTGATGCCAAGTTTATTCATATACATTTATAATAAAGTAGTTTAATTAAATTTTGAATGTAATTCTGTAAAAGTGACACATGTTCTAATCTACCCATAGCAAGAGGGTTCATTGTAACAGATACTTTTGTAACTGTATTTCTCACGAAAGTGTTGGAGATTGGATCTTTGTGTAATTTCATAAATTTCGTCTGATAGCTTAACCCTACCAATATAACCAGGTTTGCTTGAAATAACTCAAATTTAATATAAATCACCTTGTTTTTACTGAATCGTATAATTTTCAAGCCCTTTAATATTTGTATGTTCTTGTTTACATATGATAAGGCTTCTTTTCTGCATTATATGTATAAAAAAGAATGAGACTACTGATGTGGGTTTTCACCAAATTAAAAGTCTCATTGGTGTAAAGAGATATAGAATAATCCTTCAAATGTTTTGCCAAAGATTCAAAGGTAGACAAGTATCAAACTGCAGTGATTTTGTTACAAGTGTAAAAGATAACCCATATGCTAATGTTATCTTTTCAAATTCATTAAGTTAACAGGCAAATTGGTAATAACATCATTTTATTTACTGAGAAATAAATTCTTGTAAGATCAAAAGAACATTCAAAAGCACTTTGTGTTTGAGCACATAGCTTAAAATAAACACTTGGTATTTTGGATTGTAAAATCATTGACAGACAAAATAATATAAATAGAAGAAAAATCAAAGAAGCTTTCTTTATTAACAAACAGAAAACAAGCATTAACTAGTTATTCAGGTGTAAAGTTATACCGGGTGTCCCACTTGGAGGTATCCATTTTGTTTCCTGATTATTACAATAGTGTACAACTTTCCAGTTGAAACTGATATGGGACAGTTAGTTTAATCTTTGAAGTTTTACTTAGTATGCATTTTCTTTCAACACATTTCTGAAGACATTATTCAAAATTATCCATAACTTTTGCACATGCCACATGGAATATACTCTGAAAAACATCAGTTGTTGCTCATCCAAGGACCGTGGACACATAGCATAAACACAGTCCTTGATTAAACCCTACAAAAAAATAAAGTCACTGGAAGTGAGGTCAGGGGATCTTGGGAGTTAAGCAATGGGTCCACTTCAACAGATCCATTTGGTGGGGAATGTTTCATCAAAGAAATTATGAATGCCTCATGAGAAATGTGGAGAAGTACCATCTTGCTGCATACGAATTATATGCAAGGTACATATTGAGGCACTAAAAATGTTTTAACATGTTTAGACATGTTTCTGCATTGACAGTTTTTCCATCGAAGCAAAATGGGCCAAAGATGTAAGATGATGTCAGGATACACCACACATTCACTTTTGGTGAGTCAGTTGTATTAATAAATTGTGCTAAACAAAACTTGAAAGACTACCCTAACTGTTCCATATCAGTTTCAACTGGAAAGTTGTACACTCATGTAATAATCAGGAAAACAAAATGGATACTTCCAAGTGGGACACCCTGTATTTATCTGATTTTACTATCTTTAATGGACTTGTTTGATTTGCTTTTATTTTGTTTTTTAGAGACAGAGTGCCACTGTTGGTACTTCAACATGTGACAGTTTAGTTCCTTCATTCAGATGTATTTATCTGAAATTGTTAAGTGAACCTAGTGAAACATAATATTTTATAAAAAGTGAACCAAAAAGTTTTTTATATAATTATGTGTTTTTATCCATCAGCAAAGTATTAGTTCATATTACACGATCTTCCTTGAAATAAAAAGAAATAGTGCATGTTTTAACATTGTCACTGAAGATGGATGCAAAAATATAATGTATCTGAAATAATCGACAAACCCTTAATGTGATCTATGAAACATGAGTTGATTGGATGAGAAATACAGTGTATAAGCTCTATTGCAATGATGATTATACTAGTGAATGGGATATTGAAGCCCATTAGATTTACATGACAAGAGTGGTGATGATTGTCCATGTTATTTCCCATATAAAATGAGTACTCTGTTTCAATTATCTATTGTGAGATCATTTTTTTAGATTATGTGTGTGTCTAGATGGTTGGGAAGTTATCAAGTATGATTTGTTTTCACTAGATGGCAGCATGAGAACATCATAAGCTACTTTATTAACACAAAATTGAAATTACAGTAATATGACATACACTTTCATATTCTAGCTGATGGAATGAAAGAAGGTCAAAATACTTTATAGTATGAAAATTCAAGCTTCTTAACTGATCAGTAAAGAGTTGATTTCACAAAGTGCATTAATTTATTATCCTTCTCTCAGTGGGTAGGTCAAAATGTGCATGTCTTGACCCTTTACAGAGTTGCGTGTAAAATGTAATTAAACTACTTTATATATATATATAAACGAATAAACATAGTTAATAAATCAAAATTTAATATTATATAAGTTTAAGCTCTTAATTTTATAAGGAAATATTAAACAAGTCCTCAATCTTTCTGTAGTATGAGAATTGTAACATTTATTCTCTAGGCCATCCTCCTCCTCTAATTTATTTACTGCCCATCTCTGAAGTATGGAATTTAAAGTAAAATACTCATTATAATATAGATATTACTAGGGCAAAGCATAATTTTTATATCCTTCAATCTTATTTGTTTGCAGAGCCATAATCTATAAAATCAGGCCATGCCCACCTGTCACATCCCCTCTTTCACAAATTGCCACTGATTCTGTCTTACACTTTACACTATATCACTTGTAATCAATAAAAAGGCAAAGTTTTAATCTATTGAATAACTTATATTGTTTTAAGTACGGAGTATTGTCAATTTCATCCTCAGCTTGAAAGTTTATCTCTTGGTGTTCAAATCGAGCAGAAAAAGGAACTTATCTCTCTTGTCTTAGTTATAAAGGCAGCTAAATTATAATAGTTATAGGATGTTGCTTGCTTTGTGTGTTTTATTCTTTGTTCTTAGTTATATTATGTAAGTAAATAAAAATTATTTAGTGTACTAGAACTGGTTTATTCCCATTTAGTCCACTCTGATATAATCATATTCCAAAATAAATGTTTTTTCTGTAAACTTGGTATGCCACTTTATTGTAAATGAAAAACATTTAAAGCAGTGTTATAATTTCTTGAGAACAAGCTGTTTTTTATGAGATATTTGTAGTGTATATGTGCATGTAAATAAAAAAATATTGATGTGTGAATGTTTTAAGTCTATTGCATCGTATTGTAAACAGTATAAATACAAAAATGCTTTTTTCTAAAACTGTGTCAAAGTGATTTTTGTATCTAAACCTTATTTTATATTTGACAACCTTATGATTGTATTTTTTTACATTTTTCCCCATTTCGTCTATTGCCAATGGGAGGAGATGAACTGGGATGTTACCCTATTACCATCATTATAAAAAGTAGGGTTAAATTTCATTGGCATATTTTTTTATTTATTGATATAAAAGTAACTAAAATGTACAAATTGGCAATTTACTAGGTTAGGTAAGATAATGAAAAGGTGTGCTTGTGAGCAGCTTGTACATTAAATCATTCAACATGGTAATATGTGCTGAATGACTTACAACTTGTTTGGTGGGATTTTTAGTTATACACAGTTCAAAGAGCAATAAAACAATAAAATTAACTATAAATATATGTAGACTGTTATTAGCCTTAAGCCATTTAGGATAAACAATTGTAGTTTTCGTTTACAACCTGCAGTCATTCTAGAAATTAAAGGAAAAGGTAATTCAGATTTGTTTTGTATTTTTTATGATGGTTACAAGGTCTGGTTCAATTTGACTCCATGTATTCACAGACAAGTCTTAAGTAAAAATAATTAAGTACAAAAGACTTCTACTGCTTATTAAAGGCTTGCCATATTTCATGAAGATACACCAAACATTAAAGTTTAGTGAAAAGTGACAGCTCAAATTATAACACTGAAGTATTTTATCTTATCTCCAGGAAACTTGTCATTGACATGATTGCACTTGTTATTTTTGCTTCATCTAACTAGTTTTATACTGCAAAGCTAATTTCCTGTATTTCATGCAACTTGTTGGTAACTCAAGTTATGATGCTACTATTTTGATTTATATGAAATAAATTATTAAATACATCTATATCACTAACATAATTTAGTTGTTTTTTTTATAACCGTATTAACTTCAGATTTGTAGGAAAATCCTCTGTCAGTGACCTGAAAGGTTTGGAAATTGCTACTTTTATATTGATATAACTTTAATGATGTCAGTACGCGGGTGGTTTCAGTTGTCTTTATCTTGCCGATAAACATTCTAACTGGTAGCTGAATTGCTGAATGTCCGTAGTTGTAGTTCAGCACTGGCATAATGCCAACATATGGACAGATAATTGTTTAAATAAATGCAACCTGGTTTCTGGACAGAAAACTGTGTTTTGCACAGTTCTCCTAGTATGGCTAAACTACATCCAAAACATGTTACACAACATGCATGTTCAGATTTACAACAACTACATGATGCTTGCAGTCCATTATTTTCAGTCCCAGTCTATGTGGCACTAGAATGAAATAATATGATAAAGTTTTGTTTGTTTTTCTGTCTGAATTCTTTAAAATTATAATAAACTAACATTAAATTAGGTTTTATTTAGCTTTATTCCTTATACAGAGAATAGTCAAAGGATGTAGCAAAATAAGAAGACATTTTTTATAAACAATGGTGGTGTCCTGTTTAAACTTAGGTAAAATCATCCCAATTCTAGTTGGTAACACTCTTTTGTAAAGCTCATATTTTTTCAGAATTTGATATCATATCATCATGTCTGAGGGCGACCTTCATCTGTCAACCAAATTCTTTGAATCATGAGTGCAAAACTTTTTTGCAACCATTCTCCATAGTATGTTTTGAATATATTTTTGTGCTTTAAAGAACAAACCTCCATGCTAAAATGCACACCTAGTTTTATTTCAAACATTAACAAGTATTAAAATATACAAAGAGATTGAAATTAACGTGTTTGTATGCTTCTGAAGTTTAGCTGGACTGTATGATGCATGTACAAGGTGTGAATGTTACTATCTAACCCTTCTTCTAATCCACTAATTATTCATTTATAACAATTAAGCTCGACAGTGTATTACTAAAGTGGAAAGTTAATTGGCATACAATTAGTTAACACTTAATGTATTTTTCTGACTTATGTGGCTAAGAGAAATTTGTATCATGGTAGAAAGTTTCATAATAATGTTCCATCATTAACAGTGATGTTGAAATGAAACCATTGGCTTAGTTTAATATAACTTGGTATGTTGGAACTGTAGATCTTAAAGGTTAGTGTCAGTGTTTTGAGTATGAGACATACTAAATACAAGCAAGTAGTTAATGTGAAACAGTGAAGTACACTATTTCAAAATCCTTTTTGTTAGTTACACTGTTAACTTTGTTCCCATCTGTATTTAACATGTTATTCAAACTTTTACAATTCAAATGCATTAGTTTGTGTTTCTTATAGTTAAAGACTATTTGCTAACTATTTGTCCAACTTATCAGTTAGTAGAAGTAATTTTTTAGTATCTCACTATCCTTAACCCATCACCATGGGTAACCTTTACTGCCCATGACACAAGGTTTTTGTCTTATATTCATGTTATACCAATTAGTAAAGCATAAAATCTTATATATTAAAACATATTTTAACAGTAAATAAGATTTAAGTTCTTAATTCTATAAGGCAGTATTTAAAAAAATCCTGAATTTCTCCTAGTGTGACATGTGACATTTTCTATAGGTATATTCTCTGTTTTATCTATCAC
Source organism: Limulus polyphemus (assembly GCF_000517525.1). Taxonomy (NCBI): domain Eukaryota; kingdom Metazoa; phylum Arthropoda; class Merostomata; order Xiphosura; family Limulidae; genus Limulus; species Limulus polyphemus. Next base: position 171,563 of record NW_013666132.1, read on the forward strand.
CCCTCCAAAAAGTACAAATTTCATCATAAATACTCACTATAAGATCATCATTGCCCAGACAAATCACAATTTCTCTAACCTTTGATTTTGTTTGGTTACAGAGCTATCAAATAGAAAATCAAACCCCCTCCTGCCACACCCACCTGTCACATCCTCTGTTTCAGGATTTGTTAATAGTTCTCTCATATGTTTAAATATATATTACCTATAATCAATAGAAAGTGAAGGTTTTTTCATTTATCAGTTGATGTTTTGTATAATATTGTGTTCTGAACAGATATGCATTAATTTTACTTATATAACACGGTTCATTCACATGTGAAAGTTAACGACTAGCTTGGATGAATTTGTAATGGCTCTTGTCCCATAGTTAGAAAGCCAGAAAATTTTTCAGAGTTAGGGGAAATTGTCTACTTTTTGCATGTTATTAGTCACTGTTCTTTGGTGCATTATTTAATTAAATAAAATATTATTTAGTGCATTACTACCATTAGTAAAAAAAAAAGTAGGGTTAAGTGTCATTGACAGTTGACAGCAAGAAAATAGAAGATTGGGTAAGTACGATTTGGTGGTTACGAGGGTCAAATTGACTAACCTTGTATAGATTTAAGGTTGAGAAAATAACAGATAAAATATAAAGTCTTACTGAAAACAAACATTTGAAATGTATTTAGGAGATTTTAGAGATTACACAAATGAAATTTGAGATTTTTGAGATGAAGAAAAGTATTTTTAATCTTAACATTTTATATCACTTTGCATATGGGCTATTTAAAACAAATACTTGATGTATTCAAGGACAAATCTTTTTTTAGTTTATTTGAAATAATTGACAAAAAGTATGATTTTTTGTATGTGAAAGACCTTATAATGTTAACTGAAAGACTCCCAAATTTTGTGAAGACATGCAAACTATATTAAAAGTTAGTAGTATAAAATCTATTAAGACTTTATATGAGTACAAAGAGGTCCTGTGGTTAGTCAGATTGACTGAGCCCATGTTGAGAGAGTTAATACAGCTAGAAATATCCAAGATGTATTATCATCACCAAATGTTACTAATCATCTCCCTATCAGTGTCACAAAATAAAAAATTAAAGAACTGATGCTTGAGTCACTCCAATAGTAACAAAGGTCCAGTTTAATTTGACTGATCTCCAATAATAACATCTTTACTTTCTCTCACATAAACACCTTTCAATCCAATTAACTAGTTCTATACAAACCCCAATAATAATTTGATTTTGTTAGCTTATCAAATACACCAATTACAGTCCAGTCCACATTCTTTCCATTATTCATATAAGAAGTAACCTGATAAAAAAAAAGTTGCCATAGTAGTCACACACATTTTCTAAACATACTTAACCACAGCTATTACTTGACTGCTAGGGTTTCCTTCGTTTGCTCATCTAAACATTGGTGTGATCATTTCTCGCTTGCTCCAGTCTTTTATACCCCACTTTCTACCTATCAGTGTGCCCTCTATCCTGTATATAAGTGCCTCATTCAAATAATGTTATCACTTTTTCTCGACAAAGCATTCAGGAACAAGTTTTTCTCTACTGCAACTATTAGTGAAACTTTGGGCTTTCTTCTCATTACCTAGTTATTTTCATGAAAATAAAATTGTTTGGCAAGACGATATATGGCAGGAATTCCCAGATTACTGTTTCAGGTACAGAGGCTAAGCAGGTCTCTCCTATCCCATCTCTGGTATCTAGCATTGATCAACAGTCTGGGGGGGGGGGGACTCTCAGCTTCTAATGAGGCCAGTTTGGATCAGCCACCTCTAACTCATTTTCTTTAGTTGGTCAGTTGGTGGGTGATATTTTGGATCTTTCCCCAGTTGCCTTTGAGCCTGCACCTTCCTTGATGGTGGAAAAGTAGGAGGGTGAATACTTAGTTCTTCCTCCATCTCCTGATTTTGCAGCTCATGCAGGGAGGTTTACTGCTCAGTTACGTGAAGGATAGCCATGCTTTGTTGGAATAACATACTTTAGCTTACCACCTCTAGGTGGATGCGTATTTAGACTCTTAAAGAATAGACCCACTTCTGGAAATGTGGGGGTTCCAGAACGGAGTCTGTGGTCAACCTGAATAGATCACAGTTTTCTAGGATTTGTCTGACCCCAACTACGGTTCTGAGATATTTATCATCCCTCCAAATTTTGAAGGAAGCCTTTCAGCTATTGCCACATCAATTTGATGATTAGTTGGGACCATTGGTTTGATTGTCAATTTTTGCACTTTCTCTTGTCTCTTGGTTGATATGTATGTTGTTGGGTAGAGATGCTCTCTTGAATGGTGGTTGTCTACCTGCTGCTACCCTTTGTGAGTTACATGAGGTCCCCTTTATTTGACCCTTGATGTCACTTGTTTGCATTCATTCCTGTCATTGTTGACCTCTCGACTTTCCTCTGCTCCTACAGGGAGTCATGGGTCTGCCCCTATTCTAGGGTTCCGACTACCGACATCAACCCCTCATTCTATTGGTACCCAGAATAGGTGACTACACTATACCTATGGGGTTTGGGGGCTTGGCTGCAAGAATTTCTGGATGTAAGGAACACCTTTACCACGGGATCTATGGGTGCTACAGGTTCTTGCATCAAGGTTGGTCATGCAGTTCACATCTTCACCACCATTATCCCTCAACCTGTAGATCCTTGGATTTTGGAACTTAGTTCCATGGCTATCAGAGATTTGTTGGTCAAGGGAGCAGTGGAGAGATTCGACCCAGTTCTTCCAGGGTTTTATTCTCATCTGTTTGTTGTGCTCAAGAAGACAGGAGATTGGTGTCCGGTCATCAATCTTTATCATCTCAACCAATTCTTAGATCCTCCCAGGTTCACAATGGAGTCATTCCTCACTCTAAGTTGGCATTTTTCACCAGGACTGTGGATGAAAAAGTTTGATGTCACTGATGCTGATCTACACATTCCCATAGCCAAGTCATCCTGCCACTATCTGCATTTTGTGCACAAGTGTCAGGTGCTGCAGTTCAAGGGTCTGCCCTTTGGACTAGCATTGGCACCATATGTATTCTGCAGAATCGTACAAGCTTTTTCTTGTCATCTCTATTCCCTAGGCCTGTGCACACACCATTATATGGATGACTAGTTTCTGCTAGCACCATCTTGTCAGTTGGCAGAACGTCACAGCCGGATTCTCCTTTCAGAAGCCACTAAGGCAGGCTTTATTTTCAGAACTGAGAAATTTGTTCTCACTCCACCACAATATATTGTCCATTTGGGTGTCTTTTTCAACACGTATCTCGGTTGGGCTCAGCCAACTCCCATTGGGTTCCACACTATGGAATAGATAGTCAATCTCTTACGTCTCCTTCTCCCACTGTGGTGGTTCTTTCTCTTTAGGGGATGTGGACATCACTTGAATCTCTCATTCCTTTAGGATGAGCACACATGAGACACCTTCAGTGGTTGTTGTGTGACCAATGGATCTTGAACAGTGATCCAGTGGATTATCCAGTCTTTTTAATCAGGATCAACATTTGAGATCTGGAATGGTGATTAGATCAGAACAATATTATGATAGGTGTTCCTATGCTGCTAACTTGTCCTGAGATCCATCTTTTTACAGATACCTCACTTTAGAGATGGGGTGCATATCTATGGATGGACAATGAGGCTTCCCTCCACATCAATGTTTTAGAGCATCTTACTGTTCAAAGGGTGATGTCTCAAGGTCTGGAATTATTGAGGGGAAAAATTGTCATGCTTCACTACAACAATTCAACGGTGGTGTTATACACTTTTGGACCCTTTGTTTTCAAACATTGGATCTTCTTTATTGTGCTCACTCCCATCATATCAGCCTACTAGTTTGCCATGTTCTGGGGGTGATGAATTTGATAGTAGATCAATTGTCTTGACTCAACTGGATTCTCCCAACAAAATGGATGCTACATTGTGAGGTTTTCTGTTTGATTTGCTCTCAGTTCGGAACATTGATGATCTCTGCATTTGCCTCTCATTGGAACACTCATCTACCAGCATTTTGTTCTCTGGTACCTCACCCTCGGCCATTGATGATAGATGCACTCAGTCAGGACTGGATGGGATTGCACCTCTATGCTTTCTCACTGATTTGTCTGTTACCCAGAGTTCTAGCTATGGTTTAGTCAACCCCTTGTTGTGTTCTGTTGGTAACACCGGATTGGTCAGTACCTTCAGGAGTGCCCACCTCTTGCACTTTCTCTTTGTCCATCTCTGTTGAGGCAATCGCAATTTATCATCGTACACCCAGCTATCCCAAAGTTCAAGCTTTATGCATGGTGGTTATATGGTCCTTTGCATGGCATTGGAGTTTAACTTCTAAGGACACCATGTATCTGTCTCAGTTTTTGTGAAGTCCCATGATGGACATTTATCAATGGAAATGGCACACATATCAACAATAGTGTCTCACGAGAAGATTGAACACGCTTCATCCATATGTTCCAACCACAGCTTGATTTTTGACCTGGATCTTTGATAAGAGTTTAGCATCTTCAACAGTTACCTTATGTAAGGTGGCTTTATCAACTACCTTTAGATACTCAGAGAGATGGAAATTATTTAAGTCACCTGTGCTCTTTAGCCCTCTGAACTCATTTTGGGGCCTTCATCTCAAAAGGCCATGTCAATTACCTAACTGGGATATTAAGGTGGTATTACATGCTCTGTCTTGACATCCATTTGAATCCTTAGCCTTATGGACCATGTTTCACCTTTCCCTTAAAGTTAATTTTTGGTTGCTGCTGTCCTGCAGACATTGCCAGTAGGAGTTGTTTGCAATGCATGTGCACAGGATGTTTTATCATTCTACTTACATATTTCTGTACATAGACAGATCCTTCTTACCTAAGACACTGGCAGCCAGTGAAGGGGATAAATCATTCTTACTGATTCATCTGGCTGCTATTTCTCACCTCTATGACTGCTTGGATCCCGATTGATTGTTATGTACAGTTAGGACCCTGAAATTTTATGTGGCTCACACTAACTCCTTTAGAGGTAATAAACACTACCATTGTAGCTATCTTAACATCTGCTAGATTATAAAGAGGAGTGAGTATTTTTATTGTTACTCTTGTTTCTTGTTTACTTTCCAGAGTCACTTACCTCTTTTTCACAGGATCCCACTGTGTGGCAAGTGTTGCCTAGACAAGTGTGCTTTATCAAACCAATTCTGCACTGGCAACCACTAACTCAGTATCCTTTATCTAGGTTGCAACAGGCTCTGTAGAAATGAGGTGTTCTATAAGACCACCTAGAGGCTGAGTGGGTGGTATTACTGTACTATGCTGGACTGCCACTCATGGACTATCATGAGTAAAGTATAAGGGGACCCTGCCCATCCCTGCCAATCATTGGATTAAAAAGATTGGGGTCAGTTTTCTTTTATAAATTTAGAGAAGTTGATTCCCCTATTGCACTGTTTCCAGAGCACTGTTCCTTAGGACTCCCCAATGTGCATTACCCTCTAGATTCTACTACTGGAGCTAGGGTGTCCTGGTTTCTAGTCATTGCGATGGTGGACAAAGTTTATTCCTCCAGAGTATTAGAGTGAATTTTTTCCACTCTTGGAAAAGAGGACAAAGTTGGGGACCCTCTTACCCGGGACCCTGGATGTTTACCCCCAGGTGTTGGTAGTAGCCTACTCGTAATACGTGGTCAGATTTGATGCTCAGCTATTTGTTTTGGTTAAGCATGGCCCTTCTTTTTGATCAATATTGATTCAGTACATTGTTCATGGAAGAGGGTCTATTGTCTCTTCATAATTCTGAATGCAGAGTGGTCCCATCCAGGGTCCTTGCTTTGTTCCACAGTTTGCCCTGTTTGTTCCACATCCTCCTCATAATTCCAGAAACAAGTGGAATTTACTTTGCCCACTCAGTTGGGGAGTGACAACGTGTGTTCATAATTCCAGACCAGATGAGTTCTCTTTCCTCAGATTGAGTATGGCATACAGGATCCCATCATTCCAAGACTGATATTGCCAAGGGTAATTAACTGGGTATAAATGACTGGAGCAAGTGAGAAAAAATCAGACCAGTGCTTAGATGGGCAAAGGAAGGAAATCCTAGCATTTGAGTAATAGCTGTAGTGTGAGAGGAGGTAAGTATTATTGGAAATACATTTTTGATTAAAAGAATCCTAACTTTCTTTTCATTGAGTTAGTTTTCACTCTATTTTATGATATTGTATTTCACCAAATGATTTTGTGAGCTTCATTTATCAGGCTTTAGAATTTTTTCCAATAGAAATGTAAGCCTGACCTATAATTTCATCTGCTAGCTGTTTCTCATAAGCCCCATTATATTTTCTTATTTCTTTTTTTTTAACTAAATCCTTTGCTTTCTTATAGTTCAGTACATGTTTCAACTTATCTTTCAATTCAAACTTCTTAAACTTGTGGTATTTATCCATGATTTTCTCTTTGTCCATTTGATGATCTCTCTGTTACCCTTTTTCTCTCTAGGAAAATACCTGTCTTGAATTAAAAGTAGTTAAAAAAAAATTTCCTGATTTGTCCCTTATCACATTTTGACTCATTATCCCATTAACTAATGATAAATCTTGTTCCAAAAGGCCTTGGAATTAGCTTTCTCAAAAGAGGAACTAAATTTCCATTTTTCTTGATCTCATCATGTAGCAAAACAGTAAATCTAATTATGCATGGTCATTTTTTCCAGAGTGTTTCTCCAGTTCAACTCTTAAAATCACATTCTAATTAATAATTAACAATAAAAGTAAAATGGCATCCATTCTGGTTGGTTCTCTTACATTTAGTAAAGAAAAAATTCTGAATCACTTCAAGAAAGCCTCCCACTCACTACATGACTCCACATAATCCCAGTAAGAGTGTCTAGATTCAGAGTATCCCATGATCATTGTATTGGTTTACTTATCAAAAACATGTTCTGATATAATTATACAATTTCTTTTTGACATGATATGTCTGATAGGTGACATATAAAAATTGCCTATTAAGAACTTTCAAACCTTTAAACCCTTGATTGTAACCCATATTAATCTTGTCTATTAATTTTGTCTTTAGTCCCAACCTGGCTAAAGCTCATATATACACACAAACACACACACACACATATATATATGTAAAGCCACTCCACCTTCCTCTTTATATGCTTCTTAACAAAGTAATTCTCTCGATAATATGTTACTTTTTTGTAGTAATTGGAAATTTTTATAGTTTAGAAAAGGTTTACCATTGGACATATCATAACTGTAGACCAGCATGCTTTTAGTACATGTAGTTAGTAGTATGGTAAGAAGTTTGTTGTTCAGAAAATACTTAGTCAAAATTATAATAGGTGATGCAAAAATACTCATATAATATGAGATATGCATTATTACATGTACTGAGTATGCAAACTACACTAAAATATAATTTAAGATTTGGTAGCTTTTCCTTAATTTTTCATAATAGTGTTAATTTGAATTACATTTAGTGTTAATCTTAGCAGGTATTTGTAAAACTTGAAGTTATAATTAAATTGTGTTAAATGTTTTGTGACAGAGCTGCAACAAAAACAGGGAGAAATTAGTGAAATAAAGTATGAAAAAAATGAAGGTGTTGAAGCACAAGAAAAAAATGTGGATAATCTAGAGGAAAAAGTAATAGAACTTCAAAATCATGAGGAAAAAAATGAAGCCTATGATGTCCAAGAGAAAGAAGAAGATGGTTTAAAAACTACAAAACTGAAAGATTCTTGTGTTGTTTCCAGTCCATTACCAAAGAGAAAACGTGGTCGTCCTCCTAAAAAGAAAACTGGTAGTTCTACTACAACTGCAAAAGTGACCAAATATATAAAAAACAGGGAGGAGATGATGCAGAAGAAACATGAAAGCATACAGAATAATTTGAGAACTGCTTCTGAAACTAAAGTTGATGAAAAAGTAGATCTTGAAGAAATGGAATCTGAACAGTTTATTAATGATGGACAGTGTGACATGAATACTGCAGATGAAGCTTTGACAGAAAAGAGCAGGTTGCAAATATCAGATCTGGAAAATAATCTCCAGCGTCAAAGACTTTCTCGTAGATGTAAAGATGATTCAAGAATTCACTTCTCCAGTAGTCCAGGTTAGTAAAAATATATTTCTTTGTGTATATAGCTTCATTAATTTTGTTTTTAGAGTTACATGCATAAATATATATATATATATGCAGATTTTGTTAAACAAGACCGATGTCTGTAGGTTTACTTTCTTCTTAGTCAATAAGCCGTCTTAACGTTGTTAGAACAATGGGTAAAAGTTGTAGATAGTGATGAGTTGGCCGACGCGTTTTGAATGTGTTCTGCATCCATTATCAAGGCTGAATGTTGTGTGAATTATGATTACTGTTGGTGGTTATTTATAGGTATGGGTAAGCAGGTGGTGGTATCTAGCTGTTTAACAAAATCTGCCTACAAGAAAATCTGTCACCAAAGTACACCAACATCCGAATATATATATATCAGGGTTGCTTGATTATGTTTAATTCGTTAAACATTTGAACATTTAACACATTGTAATTTGTATAATGGATCATATTTCAAGAAAACCATTTACCATATAGTGGTATTACTTTTGTTTTCTTTGAACTTATGCTGCATATATGTATATATATATATATATATACACACACACACACACACATATGTGTAGTAAATAATTCAATTTGAAACGTAACAGTATTGAGAGTAGAGCTGTGAAATTGGTAGTACATGTTCATTGATTAATTTATGGGCTCATTAATCAATTACGTTTGAGTAGTTGATTGGCACATCATGCCCTCGACAACCTGCAAAAGCAAATAAATAAAAAAAGACAGTAAGGTGCTTACCATCTTAACCTTTTCATACACTTTATTATTATAATGGTATTAATTTTCCTAGTTTTGTTTTTCTTAACTAATTTTTTAAAAACCCTTGAGTTCATATGATAGACCTCTTCTGAAGGTCAAATTTGTGAAAAATGTGTTTTGTACGTGAAAATAATATTTCTTCACATGTTCTATTTGGCAAATGAATCATTAATGTGGATGAAACACCACCACACAATTGTCATTGTTTATTTTTCAAATATGCAGTAATTCCACATTAATTTTCTGTAAACCAAATAAATAGACGATTAGATAGATAAAAACATGTTTTACTTTTATGATGAGGGTAGAAAATGTTTTTATTTGAAACATGTCACAATTGCAATTACAAATAATTAAGTAACTGGTTAGACTATTCACTTATATATGTGTTTGAATAGGATGAACATGTAAACATAAAAATGTAATTCATTGGGCCAAATTATTTTTTTATGTTGGTGGCCGACCCACAAAAAATGGCCAGGCTTGCAAATTGTTATTTGCAATTTGACCCCCCCTTTTTAACCTGCATGGTCATTTTGCTATGTAGTGTTTTCATTCTGCAAAGTTTTTAGTTTACAGAACATTACTTATCATCTTAGGATTGTCTTTTAAAGTATTTATAAATCAACAAACATTTTCCAAAACATATTGGCTGCTTATGCAATTGTTTACATGCATTGGCACTACGTTTCTGATAAATGTGTGAAAGGATTTTCACAGTGAATGTAACCATGTGAGCTGTTTCCCATCATACAGAGTAATGGCATTGCTGTTTTTCCACAGAAATAGCATAGTTTCATGCTGCAGTGTCACTAATACTACAAATTCTTGCATAATCAAGAACAGAATAAAGCAATTCGCAGTAAGTTCTACAAGGTAGGATGTGCATAACAAAATTGCAGCTGAAGGAAAAGTGTCAGCTAAGGATCTCACAATGGATGTTTGTATGTCCTCAATACATGGGGCTGGCATTTACCACCCAGATCTGCACGGTGCAATTTATCTGATCGGAGACTTTGAACCAAACTTAAAAGATGTTGCTTTTAAAGTCAGGCTCGAAGAACCAGCACAGTCTGAGGCTGCACAAGTAAACCTACCAAATGTGTTTGACAGATTGATGGGGTACAAGCAAAGAGCACTGATGGCCCAAGATTTACAGGTTGGTAACTTTAATTTTGAAATTAAAAAGATCAAGTATTTTCTTAGATATTTTGTACTTTTCAAAAGATTAGAAACACCAATACACGAAGAAGCATTTATCATGTGCAATAGCAGGGTGCATGTCTATGAGTATGCTTACATCGTCATCTCTAAGCAGTATGTTTTGTGGCATATTGCATATTTTTATTACATACAAAGGAAACCATTGGTTTGATGTTCATAAAAGTTAAAGCTGTGCTTTATGCTCTGACAGAAACAAATTAAATGCTGTTTAACCCTTCAAATGCGGTTGACATCATGTGATACAAGGATTTTGAGGGCAACTTTTTGAATGGCATGCTGCAAAAATTCATGAATCTTTGCAGTGACTGGTGTTCGTTGATCAGCTGACCAACAGCTAGTGAATATTAAAGGTGACTCACCTTGCATCTTTTTATCAGATTTGCTGACAAGAATAACTAAGCTCACTAATTAGAACAATGTTATTATTTCTGTAAGAGAATCAGGCAAGCAGGCTTCTTAATCTTCATTTAACCTAGTTTGCCCCTAAAGGATAGCTAAAGCTAGTAACTCTTGAGCACCATTGTGTTCAATCTGGGGAACTATGAAAAAACAACATAATTGTGAATTTTTTTTTTCTACACTAAACTGGACATCCCTAACTCTAGAACTATAAAAAAAAAGCCAGATCAAATTTTACTCTTTGAGTGCTTAAGAAGTCAAAATAATTAACTCTTCTCTGTAAATCACTTACCTAGCAAAACTTTAAACATCACTACAAAACAAAAATAAACACTACATCATTAAATATCAAGCCAACCCTCTTCAGTGGAGGGTTGTCTAACTAATCACATTTCCAAGTTAAATTAAAATACAATATAACAATTAAAACATTTGAAAATGAAACCCCTCAACAATGATAAATTTTACATCACAAGATATAATGCATTAATAATGATGACATATTAAATGAAAAACACTTTAACAATAACAGCATACATGAATAAAGATATTTTCTTATAGAAAGTCTAATAATAGACTTCCTATAATACAAAAAAACAAACAAACAAAGAAAAGAATATAAATTACAAAGTCTTTTAAACTAAAGTTATGTATATACATTGAGCTTACAATTTAAATGTGAACTATAACTTAAGTATATATACTCTCTGTATGAAAAATTGAATTTTCAAAATTACGAATACAAAATACGTATATAAACACTAATTTAAGTCCTCTAGTGCATCCATAGTCTAGTGGATAATTTCTATGGCTCTTTCAAGAGCCTTCCAAATTTTGTTTAGGTTCTCCATCCACCTGGCTGCCTGATTTTGGCAGTAGCACTTTACAGTCATTATCTGCAGCAATAATGTGTGTTTCTGTCATACCTCAGTTGGGGCATTTATGGAAAGCACTACCTTCTTCAGCAAGACTGGTTTAGCAACCAAGTGGTGTAACTAGATGCCTTGGTAGACACTGCTGCTACAGATGATTTTTCCCTCATCAACGTAGTCATAGTGATCTCCAATGGTGTAGTGGTAGTGGAGATGGCTGAAGGAGCAGCCATTTTGGAGTTAGCTTCTCTTTTCACTGATTTGAGTTATAGGAAGCTCCAACTCTGGTATTGAATCTTGTGATCCTACCAAGTTGTGCACACACACCATTTTGTTTATCTTTACCAACAAAGCACATTTTGACTGGGTACTTCCTTGACTCCCGGTGACGCTCTAACTTTCTTCTCTTCTTTTTTTATGTTTCATGGCTTTTTTGGTTATCTCCTTCACATTGGCATGGGTCATTTTTAATGGAGATTTAGGTGGCCAGGCAGCTTGCACTCTGCTGTCATGGGCTCCTCTGAACCCACTTTCTCTGGCTTATTTATAGCCAGCATTGCTTAGACAACCAACAATAAGATAATTGATGATGGTTTAGGGCACTGTAGTCTGGAGGGAAAGACTCACAATTGCTATCTCTAGAGTTAACATGTCATATACACTGTCCAGTAGTGTGTCTTTATCAATCAGCTCCAAAGACATAAAAGTAGGTCCAACCCCAGGTGTGGAAGGCAGTGCTGGAAACTCTAGTATTGCCAAAATCAAAAAGAAAAGACTCACCTGTAGATTTTTCATCTCAACAACAGAGAATACTAAAAACACCAATGTGTTCTACCTGTTTGCATGTGTAGATTTTTAACTTAAGACATTATTCATTCAAAGTTTTTGCCAGGACCCACAACTTGATATATCACTTGACCAGTTTCTTTGATAGATACTACCAAATGCTACATTTTGTTACCAACACTTATTCATCTATGGATAATTCCTTGTTAGAATGCTAGTGGGTTACAAAGAATGTCAGAAGAAGTTCTACGACTGGTCTAACTTTGAAGAGTTTATTGTGGTTAGGAGTAGTTCTAAAAAGAGCATTAGAATACTAAAGAGTATAGAAAAGAGGAAAGGTAGACCACTAGTCAGAAAGGACTAGTTTTCAGGCCCACAGCTATAGATACACCTAAGTAAACTAAAATTACAGTAACATCAGTTCATTTTCTAATTTTCCTTGGAGGCTTGTTTCTGTTGTGCCAATTTATAATTTGCATATTTATTTGCCTGACTTATAATTATGTGCAACATATCCATTGAAAAAAAAGTTTAAAAGACACTAACTGTCACCTCTTAGAAACATTGATATTTGAGGTTATGCTCCTCAGTAGCTTCCACCTCTTGTTCTAGGTATTGTTGCAGACAAGCGGCCTCTTCTGCACTGTCGAGGTACACGCTATACTTCATTCCGTTTTTACTTTCCTTAGGTGGTGGTTTCTGACCTGCTAAATCCTGATCTGTCCTTAAGGTAGAATCAAGAATAGCTGGTTCAGTATTTCTGGGCCAGTTGCCTTTGTAGGCAGTTGTAGTCAGAGGCCTCACAGCAGAAGCATCAATGTTACATATATTCTGTGTTGTGTATCATAAATTTTAAAAACAGTACATGTTTTACTGAAATGCCAAAATAAAGAAACAGACATACTGTATTTTGATCATCAACTACGCACTAAAACTATTGAACAGAAATTTGTGTGTATTCTACATGATGATTACTCACTTCCAGATGATGGTATTTATAACTTGCTTCTCTGCTGGCTCAAAATTATCTGTAATCGTGCCTTATTAACAAATAAATCACTTGCAATGTAGCAAAGTAATCCAAGTGAACCAAAGGCTGAAATTTTATATATTACAGTAATCCAAGTGTTCAGGCAAAAATTCATGTAAACTGTAGCTACAAGCAGGAACTAGTATGTATAAATATGGTACACAAATAACTTTGTACAGAGCCATTTCATATACGTTTTCATACTTTCAAAGTGCACTTGTATGTCAGTGAGTAAATCACATGCAAGCACTGTAGTGTAAACAAGCTGAGTGTTCCTTTCCTCAGTTCACTGTGTTTATGGCGTAGGGTCAGGTTGAGCTTGCTTGCTGCTGAGAGGAGAATAGTTAGGGTTTGTTGGAAACTGCCTAATGGCTCATGCTGTGTTTTATTGCTTGATCGTTTGTGGGTTACTGCTCCAGTTGGCAAAGTAAAAGCAAGAAAGAACAGATGTGAAAAGGATAAAAGTTGAAACTGTGAAAAGAAGTAATTTGGATTTTTCTGATCAACAGTGAAGGGGAAATAGTGGTCTTACTCATTCCATATTTTTTAACATTTCGTTTCATTGTACATGGATGATTTCTATACAGACAGAAATAAAGTGTGCTGTTAGGGTAGAGGAAATAAGAGATAAAGTATAGAATATTACCAAAAAGCAACTTCTGATATTGATTTAGGTCGGGTGCACAACTTAATTTTTAGTTCGGGCCAATTTGGAGTATAATTGAGACTTGGTGGGTAAAATATTTCTTCCTCCAAAAAATTTTTGAGCCTTTTGCATTTTCTATTAACTCTGAAGATTATTTAACAAAATTTATAAGTTTAATAACAGACAAAAATATTTCCCTTAAATTAGAAAAAACAAAAACTTTCAATTTTATAATTTTGTGTCACAGGCCGTACAAAATGAACTGACAGACCAGATTTGGCTCATGGGTCATTTTTTGTGCACCTATGATTTAGGTGGTTCTAGTGGTTATTGCAAATGAAATACTAAAACTGTAAGATCAAAAGAAATATTTTTATTCTTATCATGATAATCACCTTTAACTCAGTAAAGCTTTTGGAAATTCACATAAAACTTTTAAGTTGAAATACTTTCTTAAAAATTCTTTTTTTTACTTTTTGTATATAACAAATTGTTAATGTTTAGAATTGGTAAATCCAGTGTTTAGTTCCAGAGTTCTAAGCTAGGTGAAATTGACTGATATTAGGGTGACATCGGGACAAAATCTGTTTGTGCACTGTTAATAAGCTTTACAACTTATGGTGTCATGTGACGATGTTGCTATACTATGTGACCAGTTTGAATCACAATGTTAAAAAAGATTAAATTTCTTTTAGGTGTAAAGACATATTGAAAACACATACTGACATTTATTTTGAAAAAATTTTGAAACTAAAATATAAATGACTGAAAATTCTGTAAAAACTCACTATATGAAAAATATTTCACACATTTTCAACCTAAAATGAAAATGATTCTTGAATTGGTTCATAGTTTATGCTTCATCACACCCACCATGTTGGACATTTATTGATGCCTTTATTATGATGCACCAGAATAAGTTTGCACTTACAAATACTCGGTGTCATTCATGACCAGGGAACCCCATGAGACCTGATCTCAAGATGAATTTGATAAATCAGGGTCAAACTCCCATTACTGAATTTTCTCATCATATTTAATAAGCAAAACAAGAATTGGTATGGTTTGCCCACCTTATGTTACCACCTTTAATTTCAATATTGTTTAAGTAAATCGTTTCACCCAGTGCTACAGCATGTTGTGTCAGAGCAACTTTTGATGAATATCAATTCACAGTTCACCAATGGCAGAACTAGATGCCATTAATTTGAAACTCCAGATTTATTTCATGAGGAACTTCTTGCTGTAGCATAGCTACTCAACAACTTAAATTATGAACGTTTTTTGAATTATCGTACTTGGCATAAAAATGATCTTTCTTACATTTTCACTGTAATGGCAATGTATTCCTTGTTTTGCATGTTATCTATACATACATAATTTGTGGCTGTCCATTAGTGCATAAATGGTGTTTCTTCTAATGTGAATGTAGGAATTGTATCTCAATGGTACATTAAGAAGTAACAGTTTATTGCAAAACTTTAAAGATAAATGAAATTTAAATCAGTACTTACCTATAAATGTCCATTACTCTTCTTATAGATGTGAATTACTCATATTATGGCATTTGTAAATGAATAACTCTGTAATCATATACAACATATTGCACCTAATAATTTTGTGTTTTGGCAGAACCTTATAATTCAACAAAGAAATAGATTGCAGAAAAATAGATAAATTGAATTTTTTAAAGAATTGTGAAGTGTATTATTATGTTTCTTGTTGTATCACATCTTCAGTAATATTATTTTTAGAAATGGTGATACAAAACCATTTTAATGTAAAACAAAAACAAGAGTGAATCCTCAATAGCCATGTCACTTGAAATTCTTTTAGGCAGGATTAGAGTAAATTAAGCTATGAAACCTTGGGCATGGTCAAACACATCAGTCTAAAGGGTCTGGCATCCTGAGTCCAAAACTGTAATTATACCTCAAATCAGTCAAGAGATGACAGAGCTATGAGCTAAAAGTTTGTACTTGAAAAAAAAAAACTTGGAACCATTCTATGAGCCACTATTCCATGGCTAAAAAAGGGATTGTAATTAAATCTTTTAGTTATATAGTTTTTCATTAAAGTTAGTCTTATGAATGATATGATTAGATAGAATTAAGAGTAAAACCGTTCTTATTTAAGACCAATCTCTTAAATGAAACAAAATCACCCTATAGGCATTTTGAATTTATCAAATGTATGCTTCAGGGCCAAACAGAGCCTTTGCTTGAGTGTGTTAAGGGATGTTTTCCAACATTCTTAATGTAAAATGTAAAAGTTAAATTTAGAAAACTGAATTAAATAAGATTAAATATTCATTCTCATCCTTCATTTTGTTTACAGACAATAGAAAATTACCTGCCAAGCAGCAACCTGAAGAAGATAACACTTTTTTGTCTGAAGATGAAGAGGACCAAGCTTATGATTCTGATTCTGATCCAGCTTGGATGCCAGGAACAAAGGTTTGAATGGGTCTTGCTAATTCAGTTTTTATTATATATACCTGTATGTCTTAATTTCTGCCAGATTTCTCCCTATCTCAGATCTCGAACTTGATTTGGGTTTTATAAAATCTAGAGGCAGAAATTTGATATTAAATTTTAAGAATGCCTTGGTTTGCACTACAAATTAATATTTGACTAGTCTAGTCAACAATATTACTCCTTTTCAGACATATCCCAAGTAGTAACCTCAGATAGCAGATGATAGTGTGAAAGGTTCCTCTTTGGTTTCAGTTACTGAAGTACCAAGCTATCTTGTTCACATGATGGGTTATGGCATTGACACAAGTAGCTTTTGTGGAGTCCTCAAAGTGTGATGTCCAATTTTGATTGGATCTCTTATCTAGCCAAGCTAATCCATAATATCTATAGTTTATTATTCTTAATAGTCAGTGTGACAGTAGGCATCAGGACAAAGTATGATCTAATTACAAGGTGGTACGAGTGGGTCTAGTATCACCATATTATATCACTAAGTATTATATTTGCCAGGCTTAGAATATTTCTGTTTGCTGTAACCTGACTGACCTTCTGAAATTGGGGCCGACCGAGAGATTTTTCTAATATTATGACCTAGGAAATTTAGATTTTCACCAATTTCTGCCAATACACCAACCCATCTAACAAAATTTTTATTGCCATATTATGGTTAGAAAATTGGTAGATACACACGAGTGTTTTAATTTAAGTATAGCTTGAGTAATTGTGCAAATCATATGATATATATTTAAGTTAAACTGTCATAAATTGGTGATTGTTGTATTATTGTGTCATGTTTACGAACCTTCTAAATTTTTCTTGTGTGTCAACACATTATAATATCTTGTAGTGTGTTGAAAGTTCTATGCCTCAGTTGCTGTTTATAAATACATGTCCAATATGTAGTTCAAGTAAGACAAAGCTAGTGAGAGATATAGTCAAATAGATCTAGACTGTGTGTTTGTAAGTTTAGCTGTAACGAGTCTATTGAAGCCACTGTAAGCAGTATGATCTGATGAAGAGTGCTAACTCAAAATGTCATCCTTCTTTAAATAAAAATATAACAAAACTTGGTGAATGTTCAGCCTATTTTTTAATTTCAATGCATTGAAGTTTGACAACATGGATTATCTCGTCTCCAAAACCCTTTACGCTCAACTAATAAATACGCAATCTAGAAGGGAGGGTTTACAATTGACAAGCATACATCAGCAATATGGTGAACACAAGTTTGTTCAGTGTATCCGTCTAAGATTGAGGATTAGGATGAAAAACAAATTAATTATAATTGGAAACTTATCCAGGTGAAGTACTTGTAGATTTACTTGGTGAATGAGATGAAACAGAAAAACAAACTGTAAAGTTGTCAGCAACGGTCAGTTCATCTCCGTTGAATGAGGTAAATATCAACCAGCAAGTGCATGTTACAAAAGAATTTGACATTTCTCTAATTCTCTTCATAGAATAAATGTTAATAGTATTTGTATTCATGTTTTAACGTGTTATGTTTAGGTAATCATGGAACTAGTATTGTTTCAGAAATTTAAAAAGAAAAAAAACCTACCCACATTTTAAAGTTACAGCAAGCAAAACTATTTTTAAGCCTGACTGCATCTAGCAGTCCTCATTTACTTCTGTCAGAAATCTACCTTCCACCACATGTAACATAGTTGTATAGAACAACAGCCAAAATGGAAGCAAATGATAAATTCTATTAGGAAATTGAAGATGATGTCTTTCCACAATGTATAATATTCAAAATGTGTCAAGACAATTGTATGTTCTCATAAGGCACATGAAATGTGCACTTAGTGATGTATCAAGTTTTGAAGTTTTAGTAAGATGTAATTTCTTTTTGACCATAGAAATTGTTTGGGGAAGTATATTTATTACTTTCAAAGTATTGATGGTTACCATGTATTTCTTCAGTTCATGCATTGGCTATATTTTGTTTTGTAATCTCATGTTCTCTATGGTAGATATGGGTTTAATCTATTTCAACCATCAAACGAGTCATAGTTCTGTTAATTTCTACAGCTGTAGCCATGGCAAACTGTGTAAGGACTATTTGTTGTCATATTTAACTAAACATTCTCATGAAAGTTTGCTGCCATTAGTAGCAATAAAATGTATGCTGTAATTTCTGCATATTGCTTGCTGTTTATGGTACAGAACAGGTTTTTAATTACAAATAGTAGCATTTAAAAAAATCTAACAGTAATTATGTAGCTGTTACATGTAATTAACGTTATGTAAGGTACAACTTGCAGATCCAATTGTTGAGTTACAGTTAGTTGTCAGTTAAATATAACTCCGAGTTGATGTACATAACTAACAGATAAGAAACAAGTGAAGTATACATATGGTTTGTAAATTACTAACTTAACAGGAGTTGTGCCATTTTAATATAATAGTTTATAATATTTTCATGAAATACTCCTTTATTGAATATTCTTATTTCTCATGTGAGCAGATCTGATCTAAATTATACCAGCATACCACTAACCGAGATCATCCTTTTATTGAATACAGCATTGGCAACCTTATTTCATTTTTATTGATATTTTAGTTCATTTGCCTGTCATTATAGCATTTTGAATCCTCTTTTCTAGTTTTGCTTTAATTCAAACTTTGATTATATATTTTATAGACTATATTTCCTCTAATATGCTTCACTTGACTCTCAGGATTGTTGAAACTGATGAAAGAGACTGATGTCTCTTCCCATTGATCTGCATCACTTTTTTTTTTACTCATCTTTTTTTAATATTTCTTTTGATGCTGCTGAGAACTTTTTTTTTATCTTTCCTACTTATAATTTAACAAGTTTGAATTTATATGTTTGTTCTTGTTTGGAGCTCGAAACTGATTTTGAACTTTGCAGATTCTTTTCAGACCATTTTATCTTGTCCATTTAAAGTTTGATATATTAATAACTTTATGGTTAATCATCTGTCCACATTGTTGGACCACTGGACCAACCCAGTATCCCCAAGAAATTTGGCAAGCCTTTAGTATACATTTTATGTCTATTGTATACAAAAAAAAAAGCTGATTTTTCAATAAAGTATTTTTGATAAAGATATGTCTGTGAATTTATAAAGCCTTACTGAGTCAGTATTAAGAATAAAAGTATTTTTTTTTTTGTTAACTTATAGTTTTCATATTTCATTCACATAACCTTTAGACTCTCCTTAGTGAATATCAAAAGTGTTTGTTTGGTACAACAGTATGTTTTCTCTACCCTAACACTAACTGTAGTAAAATCATCAAGTACAGTGAAAAATAAATTGAATAATATGAAATAAAATCAGTAATACCTTTTCTATTTCTAATTATGGTAACAGACAATTAGAATTATTTTCCCGAACAGCCTCAACTTTCTAACTTTTTCACATTTACCTGCTTTTAATTTTGTTGCTTTACAATGCCCTATTTAAGTACATTACAGGCAGATAACCACAGCAGTAGAACTTAGTGTAAACAACTGATCAGATTACAGTCACATGACACAGTTAGCTCAAGCTGGTATCTTGAATATTTTTATTTAATGTTTTTCATTTTTTTATGTAATCTAACAAGTTTCTAATTTTTAAATTTTACTAACTTTTGTTAATAAAGTGTACAACAATAAATGAAAGACAAATAGCAAGAAGATCAGAGGCTCTAGGTTTATATTCTGTCTTGTTTGTATCTATAGTGTTTTAATTAGTTAGAAAATCAAGTAAGGATAGAAATAAAGTTTAAAATGGGCAATTTGAAGCACCTACACATCACTTGGTAAACAGTAAACTTAACTAATTATATCTAATTTGATGATAATTTTATTGTATTTGGTGAACATATTAAAAAAAAACATTGTGTTCACAAACACTGCAACTCATTAAAACCATATTATATTTATTAAAAAGTAAAAACACAAATAAACATCAATAAGATACCTTTATTAATTTTAAACAATCTCTAGTCATGTGACTTCTTTGTTTCATACTGTAAGTATATTCATATGTCTAGATAAATGTCCCTGATGATGACAAAACCTACTCCAAACATTGTAAATTTATGACTCTGTTAAACTTCTAATAAGGCTGCTTTTGTTACATATTCAACCTGTCTCTAAGCTATACGAGTTTACCTTATCTCAAGTTATCTGATGTCTTCTCATTAAAGAAAGCTTCTGAACTTCCGTATCTTTCAAATATAATTTAACATACAACTACTTGCACAGTTCACAAATGAATGGAACTGAAAGGAATGTGTACAGAAACTAAAAAACAAAACAAATTGAACCTATATATTTTTTCGGCTACTAAATGTAGTCTAATTCTTGCTCTATCTAGTCATATTTAAACTTTTTTCTTTTTATAGCTGTGTTTCTTTAGTAACTAATCACACCACTTGTCACAGTAGTGAGGTTTAAATCAAGACCTGTTCAAAAACACATGAAAATGAAGAAATGGATAATATATTCTCAAAGGTTGATGGGCTTTTGTAAAACTATTTATTCTGTAAGATGGGCAGAAAATATCTAAAACAAATCTAGAAGTTGATTGTTTTGTTTACAGCCAGTACTCTTTGCAGGTATGCATAAATGAAAATATGAACTATTTTGTTATTAATTACACTAAATAAATGTCAGAAAATGTTAACTATTAGTTCTAAAATATATTTGAGTTAAAGTTCTTGAGACATGGTTAAAAATAACATATAAATTTACTTTAAAATTTGTGTCTTTTAAAAATTTTATGAAGTGACAAAAAAATGAAAAGCCATAGGAAACCCTGTGTTCACATTTAAGGCACATTTAGTAGTAAGCTAATTGTTTAATCCTAAACTTTGTATACAAAGATGTATCAAATAGCCAATGCAACTGCTTAACATTTAAAAACAGTAAAGGATTTATTCACTTATCAATCACCTGTTGCAACAGTACTGCATACATTTTTCTATATTTATTATTCCAGACAAATTCATTATTGATTTACATGTTTATGACACTGATAGGGCCTTAAGCATTGTATCTATAACTATGAAGTTATTCAAATGCTTTTTAACCAACCAAGAGATATGAATAATCATAACAAGAACTTAGTCAAAGTGAAATCCTAGTATTTAGCAGCTTACATTTAAGTAAAAGAACCTAGAAATCAGAATAACATCAATTTATTTTGCAAAATAAAATGCCCACCAGTGGCACTGCAATATGTCTGTGGACTTACAATGCTAGAAACTAGGTTTTGATACCCGTGGTGGGCAGAGCACAGATAGCTATTGTGTTGCACAACTGCAAGCAAGCAAAATCAAACTTTTGATAGTTATAATGTTATCTTACAAAGTTTCAAAACTGCTAGAGAATAAGAATAAAACTAGGAAGCCTATTTAGGTAATTTTATGTTATTGTGTTAGCAAGTAACAACAGTGTACAACAACAATCATTTTACAGTAATGATATGATACCATTGAAATTTTGAAAGGTAAACTGTGTAACTGTAACCAAATTTTCAATATTTTTTATATGAAAGAAGAGACATCTTCTATTAATATAGTATTTTGGTTAATCAGTGGTGATCAAATAGTTCTAAATAAGTCAAATGAAGTTAAAGTAATGTTAATATACCCTTTAAATTATTAGCTTAGTCAGATTTTAATCTAACAGTTTCAAAGCTTATATCTTTACATATAGTAATGTGATTGATATGAAAATGAAAAGAGATACAAAAATTCAGAAGTACTACTGACTTTTCTACATCAGTAAGAGCTTTTATCTTGTGTGTCACTGCTATGCAATTTCCTGCATAAGCCTTGAACAAAGTCTCTCCCCTATATCTATGTGTATTGAGCCAACCTATGACATAATTGCTATAATGCAGTAGGAGGGTGACATGACCACCATGTGTGGTAATCCACCTGAGCAATAGCACATGATCATAGGATTATTCTTTCCTCGACATATCAAATGTGTTTTTACCTGTGCTTTTTGAGTTTATAGTTGATTTAATTGACTGCCTTTCTTTCTTTAGTGCTATGCTGTTTTTGTCTTTGTTGCATTTTTGTTCCATCCACATTAATGCAACTTTGTTTTCTCTTATCATCACACTTCAATTTTAGGTTTCTTTCAACAACGAATGTCATATAAAATATTTTTAAAAATCTCCAGAGGCCCAGACATTCCATTCAAGACATTTTCTCCAACTGACTCAATGGCTGTATTTAACCAAAGTAGAAGTTGCATATGCATTCCCTCATTTCAATTATTATATGGTTTTCTGGTTTCTCCTGGCTCTGTCTTGACAGGAATGGATGATTGCTACCTTCACTCTTCTTCTAGAGGCTTCCTGCCTGGGCTTGCTGATCTTACTTTCCAACTCATTATAATATAGTTATTATTCAGACAAAACACAATTTTTATAGCTATCAATATTATTTGTTTATGGAGCCAAAAAGAAGAAAATCAAACACACTGATCACACTCATGTGTCACATCCTCTCTTTCACAAATTACCAACAGTTCTCTCTCTGATGTTTAATACTATTTATAACCAATAGAAAGCCAAAGTTTTAATCTGTCAAATTATGTATTATATTACATTGTTTTCTGTACAGAGAATTGTCTATCTTGCTTCCAGTTCAAACTTTATTCTCATGGGAAACACATTGATGAGCTTAGCTGAACTTTTAAAATATCTTATTTTAGAAGTAAATACCTCATTGAAATTAATTTTAGTCCTAAGAATTTAAATTATCTTTTAATTTATCCTTTTCAGATTTAATATCAGAGGATGTAAAAATAGCATTTCAGATATATGGAGTAATATACTCTAAAAGTGACAGTTTAAATGACAAATATATGATAAAAACCATGTTAAAAGCAAGTTCTGTTTTTTCCTCCACATCCCTCTTAATTTGCTTATTTTGGATTCAAAATCAGTGGCATGTAAAAAACACCATTTCACATTCATCTTTTATATCCCACAAGTCACTACCCAAGAGGCATTTCATTCAATACCAGGCTGTTCACCCAGTGAAGTGACATTGCTGTCATTGATATATTTACACAATATTTTTGTGGTCAGAGCAGGCATTATCTAAAGTATCTAAAAGGAAAATAACTTGGTGGTTTTCTGACTTTAGGCTTATGTGAAAAATGAACAGAATCAAACCCAATCCTATATTAAAATAATAAAGTAGAAAAGGAATGGTATGCCTGCATACCATAGTAGATTGATGCTTATGAAATTTTTGTAATAACAGCAATGAGGCATTTTCATTTTAGACCATTAGCTGCATGTTTCTTAGTATAAATAATGGGCTTGTTGTAGCCATATGATTACGAAAATTTACATTTTGCAACTGGAAAAAGTTTGAATTCTGTTCTGTATGGCTGCTACGAACCCTAATGTTTTTAGCTCTGGTTTTTCAGTGAACAACCCCCCTAATTTTTTTTTCTCTGTTCTACAACAGACCTTGACAAATCTCGGGTGCCAGGTCACCAAGGTGACTAAAACTTTTATCATGATGCCTAGTACTTTCTCCAATTTTATTTGTGCATAGGCTGTGCTAAACAAAACTCAAATCTAGGACAGTTCTGATCCTTGGAAGTCTGGAACTATTTTCGTGTTCTCGGAGTCCTAAATCAAACTTTGCTTCTAGGATTTTAATGGTGGATTCAGCACTTCTTCATGTTTTTTAGGAATAAAGCACTGTGGTTGCACAACAAGTTACTAATTTCTTTCACTCAGTTGAATCAATCAGTGCATGTGTTTAGACTCAGATGGGAACAAAAGGCAGTTGGTTCAGGCAGTACTTGTTGTTGATATAATGTGATCTTCAGCATTCACTCGTTGCTGTGAAAGTAAATAAATATAGACTGTGTTGGTCCAGGGAAAGCAAATAATTGTGGATAGCAGAAACAGTGGATAATTGATGCACTGGTGTATCTCACTAGTTAGCCCATTGTTTAGTCTAAATAAAATATTTCAATATATTTAAGTTATTTGTGTTAAATTATTTTTTTACTGTCATTTAATCACATTATCATGAAAAATTACAAATGTCGTCATTATCATAATTATAAAAGCCAAGTGTTGTTCAGTCAATCAGTCACGCTCAATTTCTTCGCATATCATGAGTTACACAAGTCCAATTCCACTTTTTGTACTATAACACTTTTTTTTGATTGCCTGTTCCCATTTTAGTTGAATTAAATCATAACATAGGCATAAATAGCTCCTAAATTTCTGCACTTTTTCTGCTATAGACACAGAAGTGTGTTCACACCATATCAATGCCTGTGAAAAATAGGTCAAAAATTAGTGCAAACCTATGCTTGGGAATTATTATGAAAAAGCCTTTGTTAAAATATACTGAAGATACCAATTATCTGTATGGAAGAGGACAATGTGTAACTGGGCAATACCTCAACACAACCTGAACATGCATCTGTGCTTAAAGGATGCCAGCCATGTAGGATAGAACAGCTGATAACAACTGAAGGTGAATGAAATATTTTAGAAAAATAAAAGAAGCAAGGCTAGGCTTAATCCGGCCAACTTACAATTTGAGCACATGCCACATCCTGCATGCAAAAACCTTGGATATCATGCAACTTCTGAACTTTTGCAACCAAAATTAATTTCTGAATGATAATTCCTCCATAACACATAAATTATTGTCTAGAATTGTAATGGCACAATTATTTTGAGAAAATCTGGGGAAAAGAAAAAACACATATAATTGTGGATAATGGAGGTGCAGATAATCAAGGAACCAGTGTAGTCCCTATTTCCTGGTACAAACAGTAGTGAAGTTAAATTAGGAACACCTGGCTCCTGAGTTTTTTGGCTGGCTTCTAGATCTGAAAATATTTGTTGAGGCCTGTTCTAAGACCTTTTCCACTCTACAGAAGAACATCTCTTTTTCTCTGAATCCCACAACCAAATTCTGAAAACTGTACAATCCAAAATTTTAATTTACTTATTTTCATATGTACTTCTCTTTTACCCATCAGCCCTACTTTGTGGCGTCTTAATTTTGTTAACTAGTAGTGTGAAAAAGTGGTACTTTTGTGTATGAAAAACAAAAGATAAACATTTATACATATGTGTATAATTTACAGAAAAGTATAGTAGTTTAGATGATGAATTCTCAAACAGGTAACTTAACTGTTAGCTCATTATTTATGTATGTGTTGATACTTAAGAAGCTGAACAATATTACTATAATGGACACAGTGTGTATGTCAGTATCTATGTATGTAATGAAAACTCCTGTGCCATTTATTAGGGCAGTGTTACTGCTAGTAACAATAATAATAATATATATACTGGTTTAATTTTGTTAACGGTGTTGGGCATTTAACCTGTCAAAAAACAGTTGGTCAGTTGACTGGTGAAAAGTGGTGAAATTTTTTTAATGTTTTATTATATATGTTTTTTTATCTTACATGCATATATTGAATTTTATATAAATGTAAATTAATGGAAAATAAAAAGGAACCATTTGATGGTTCTCTCCAGTCTTTGAGTGAAAACACTAATTTTCTCATTGCAACAATTTTGTACTCAAAAAATATTTTAGAATTGATATTTTATCATTTTCTAACACTTCTTTAGTGTAAAAATGTTCAAGCACATTCTTTCCCAGCTCCATGGTGTTTTTTTTATAAATAAAGCACTTACTGATTTTTTTAAAATGTCTCTGCCGATCCCAAAGCATAGGTCTTATCACTAAAAAGTTTTCATCACTTAAGAATAAAATTAACGAAATTTTTTTTGTATCCTGACATTCCTCTTCAGACAATTTATTGTTACAGGCCTCCATGCACATAACATGCTTTGAGGTCATAGAAGGAGGACAACTGCTCATCAAGAAAAGTGTTGAAAATAGTTTCAAGCAAAATTTAAGATTACTTATTCTCTGAACAGGTATAGGTGAACAAATGTTTCGAGGCATCATTTCATGAGAAATGTTGGAATAGTTTAGATACACAAAACATGCAATAAAAACTATTTACTTATATACACCTTCAACAACTAAATTATAAATCTTCAAAAGTATTTGAGAAACATCCCTAGTTGTTAAAAAAACACAAAGAAAATTACAAGTCATACAACCAATTGACTGACTGACACTGTTAAACGCTTCTAGCCGTGTAACAGACTTACTATAGTTTTAAGCGCACCAAATAGAACAATAGCACAGGGACTGTGTACTAGTGCTAACATTTTCTATAACAAATATCACTTGAAAGAAGAGCTATTTGATGTACATCAGGTAATACTGATAGGGATGTCTTTTTGAAATATATCTGTCCACTTGCTCACTCCTATACTGAGTAGATGTGGTCAAATAAAACAATGAAGGGGTGTGGTGTTCTTGATCTACATCACTGTGTTACAAGATCTGGAAACTGTGAGTAGTATGGGGTATGCCAACATAGGGTGAGCCTTGAGAGAAGCTTCACTATCTATGTTAGAAGACAATCTATGCTCTTTTTGCAAGGAATTTATAATACATATTGTAAATTAAATCAAGTTTGCATTCATCAAGCATTTAATACGTAGCATACTGTTATGGTGCACAGCCACACTGATGAGATACATACTGGATATCAACACAAATGAATGAATGATGCAGAAGGTTATGTCACCTTGTATGAAAAAAAAGTGCATGAACAAGTGGAAAAATATTTAAGAAAAAATTGGAAGTGTAGGAATGGGTGCAACAAAAAGTGAGGAAACAAAGTAGAAATAGGCATGTTATAATTAAACTTCCTATGTACAACCTTTCAATTGAGTGTGTCTAACATTTGGTCCATGCCTACTTTGTTTTTCTATGCTCATGATATTATACAACATATGGATACATACAAAAGTGTGTCTATGATTCTTCTACTTTTGTATCGACACTAACAAATCCATGATGTTAATAGACAGAAGCTTCTTAGGATTTTTAGCTGCTGCATAGCAGCTCATAGAATAGCTGTGAGTTTTTGTTTTGTTGTTTCTTTAAGTACGAGCTTTTAGCTCGTAACTACATCATCTCTTGACTGATTTCAGATCTAAATACAGTTTTGTACTCAGGAGGTCAAACCCTTTTGATTGAATCGGGTATATGTGTGCCCCTCGCTTGGTAGTGCTGGTGCACAAAAATATAGCTAATAAAAAGGAAAAAAGGTCTCGTAGATTAACTTACTCTAATCCTGCCTAAAGGAATTTCAAGTGCCGTGGCTGTTGAGGATTCCCTATTGTTTGTCTTTGTATTTTAATCCACCTATATAGCTAATGTATGAAATCCTGTTGTCTTCTCATGGAATTGCAAAAGGAGGGACAAGTTGTAAAGAAAGAAAAACATACAAGTGATCGGTCTACATGAGTATCTGATTCTTCTAGTGTTGCATAAGCAGACTTTACAGTACATGTATTGCTTCCGATAATTCCATTCATAGAAACCTCTGGTCATTGTATGATAAGCTTAACTAAGTTTGATAAGTTTAGTCCACCTGGCTTATTGTATACAGGATATAAAGAATATACAAAGTACGCATGGACTGGATGTTGAATACACCCTTGTAAGGTTGTACAGAGGAAATTTTATTGCATCATGCCAATTCCTACCTTTTTTTCTCACTTTTTGGTGCATCCATTCTTGCATTTTCAGTTTTTTAAAAACATTTTTTCTACTTGTTCTGTTAAAACAAATATGCAGGCAGGATAACTCAATTTTCTAATCATGTAATGGTTATTCATTTGATAAATATCTAAATAGTTATCTAATCATTAATTAGTAAATCAGAGTATTTCAGTAAACATTTTTCATACATGAAAGAAAATCTACTTTTTGAGAAAACCAAAATTTGGAATTGAGAAGTCTGAGGTGATTATCTACTAAAGTGCAAAATAAAAATATTTTTTGAAACAGTACACACCTCTTCACACAGTTAAGCTATCTTTCCTTGTGTGTCTGTCTTTGAGATTTTCATGCCACTAGTCTTTAGGAAACTCCCACTTAATCTGATGAGGTTTCTTGTGAATTGCACTGCTGTGTAATGATGTTATTATACAGCAAAAGCCCTCCACCAATATGAGGATGACACACCTCCTTGCATTATGCTTATGCACTTGATTCTTTTCTTCGGCACCGATTACATCAGACATGTTTTTTCTTTTTCAGTTTAGTGAGATTTGCAAAGTGTAAAGGAGTTAATATACTTCTTTATTTTCTAAAAAATTTAACTTGCAAATTCAAGTAACACCTTTTACTACTTGTAATGTATGAACTGTGGCTTATGGAGATGCTTTGATTGAGGATGATGTGACAGCCATTGTGAATAGGGTAGTAGGTTCCCTTAAGCAGCCAGGACCTTCAGTTCCAGTTCCTTCTTCAGGTATTTCTTCCCATAGTTTTGAGGGCTGAATGAGAAAGTCAAATTTGAGTGCTTAGTTTTCCTCATTGTTATGCTTAGGGAACTTTTTTCCCTGTTGAAGAGAACCCTCAAACTTTCTCACGTTATCAGATCATAATTTCACATGTATGTCTTACTCTTTCTATTTCCCCTTTGTCATATGCTTCTTCTCATTCCCTGCTTCTTAATCTTAATTGTTTTCATTTTACTTTTTCCTGATATTGGTGTTCAAGTTGATTCCTTCCTTGACCAACTTCTTTTCTACAACATCATGCCTTACTATTCTCATTTATCGTATTCTTATTTCCTGAATTCTAGTCATTCTGAATTCCCTTTCTTGATTTCCAAATTTGGAATTTCTCTTGCTTGTTGGGGTGGGGACTATTTGGCATCGGTTTCATCCTCCATTGCCCTATACTTCTTATCTTCACCTGATCTTCTTACCATAATTCTTTAACTCTCCTTCCTACATCTCAAATCTGATGCACTTCACTGTGTACCAGAGGATTTTGTGAGAGATTCTCATTCATGTCTCTTCTCTTATTTAGCATGTTCCACTTCTTCCATCTTGTGCTCACTTGGCTCTTCGTAGCTAGGAATTGTTTGATATGGGTACACTCCTTTCCCAGGGTCAACTTTCTTCTTCTTTTCTATGAGATATTTGCCTAGCCTTTCTTTATCCTGAAGTTTTTTGGGTATTCCTGATTTGATTGAATCATGGGTAGAGACTGCCCATCATCAATCCTACCTTTTGTTTTTTGTTTCCACACTGTTGCTGTTTGTGTAACTGTGGTTACACTTTTCTGTACACAGGGGTTACTATACTTCTTACCCACAGACTTTCTCTCCATTTTTTCTTCCCTTTTTCCTTTTTACCCTTATCTAGTCCTCTTTCCTCCTCCCTCCAATCCCATCTATCTACAATATCTCATGGAGTTGGTGTTCATCAACACTTCCAAAATTTTCCTTATTTCCACTTAATATCTTGTTCACCTGGGACTATTTTTTAACTCCTATCTCAACTCTGCTGAACCTTTTCTTATCCACCTGTGAACTATGGAACTGCTTGTCACCAGGATTTGTACCTATCCTACTGATACTGTGTGAGAGGTTTTTCACAGTTAGGGACCACGAATTCATTGGAATTAATTATCCCATTGGGTCGAGCGCATATGCACCTTCTCCAGTGGTTCTTGCACGACCAGTGAAACCACTAACAGGAACCTTTAACCTCAAGTGTTCACTTGACTCCTTCTTTACTCAAGCATCTGTATTGATGGCTGGAATTTATTCATGAATTTATGTCAATAACTTTGGTATTAAACTGTACATTATAATTCAAATTTTAGTACTATGTATTATTCAATTTCATAATTTAAAAGCAAATATTAAAAAAATACAGATAAACATTGATTTTAGTGTGTCATGTGGTATGTTGAATGCAGCACTGGTTGAAATTAGATGTTTTTGAAGTCAAAATACTAAATCTATAGTTTCGTACAAATTAGAAACTCAAATTACTGATACTGACAAGCTAGAATATAAAATAAGACTCTCTTATTTTTTTAAGTTGCTGAGATATTGCTCATGTAATAAATGAAACACAGTGGCACCCTGCCCACCTCTTTCCAATTTTGTAAACACTCCCTTATACACACTTACTTCTATATATGACATTAATAACCAATTGGAAGCACGGAATGTCCCCATAGTGGTTTCTCAGCCATTTTAATGGGCTTGGTGCCATTTCTTTCTTTTGAACCAATATTTCAATGAGATAGGGTGTGTCTTTAATCTGCTTGAAATTTCATATTTGTTTAGAGTAAAATACATTTTAGTAACTAAGCTTCATAAATTATAGTGGAATTCTATGGTATCGATATAGTAATTTATGATTTTTTAGTTATTGAAATGTATATATAAAACCTAAAATAAAACATTTTGTTTCATATCCTCCATGTGCAAAATTTTTAAAGGCTTAGCAACCTATGTAAGCAGCAACCGAGTACAAAGGTCGTTACTAGAACAGATAATTGTTTGCTTTACTTCTTTAGTTACTGTTCTATGTTTTAAGAAAAATGAGTTTAAGAACTTATTTCAAAATAGCAATAATCTATATACATATATAATGTATAATAATTGAAATGTGACTATTTTACAAAATACTAGTCTACTAAATTTATTTATTTCTGTTAGCTACCAAATGTGAGATTAAAGTATACTATGAGGTGGGGGTGTTAGTACTGGCCCCATTATTTTTGACAGGCTTGATGCTAGTCTCATAATAGTTAAAACTACCTTATAACATCCCATAATAGTTGAAACACACTATAACATTCCATAAAGTTTTGTTGCTAAGCAATGATGTTTATTGTTGATCATTACCAAAAAAGGAGCATGAAAGCATTGTTGATAGTATAACCACCCATAATAGTTAAAAAACACTCTATAACATCCCATAATAGTTACAAACTATTGTATAAAACCCATAATAATGAAAACACACTATAAAATCCCATAATAGTTTTGTTGCTAAGCAATGGTATATATTGTTGATCATTACCACAAAAGGTGCATGAAAGTGTTCTCGACAGTATAACATCCCATTTTCTGCCTCTTTGTTGGTCAAGCTTGATTTTGCAAAATTTATTTTCTTAGTTGGCTATGAAATGTGAGGTTCTGGTATAAAATGGGGAGGGGATGATAGTACTTGCCACGTCATTTTTGACAGGCTATATGTTAGTAATAGTTAAAAACCACTGTAGCATCCCATAATAATTAAACAACCACTCTATAACAGCCAATAATACTTAAAAAACACTATAACATAATAGTTAGAAAACACTATATATCATCCCATAATAGTTTAAAAACCACTATAACTTATAATAGTTTAAAAATCACTCTATAATATCCCATAATAGTTAAAAAAACACCATAACATCCCATAATAGTTAAAACACTAACCTTCCACAGCAGACACATTTCTTTTCTGTGTGGTTTTTTGCATAAAAAGATGCGCATGCTCGTACATGAGTAATAATGTACAGAAAAGAAAGTTACACACTGAATTACATACCCAATGGTTAAAAGCCTACAAATGAAAATGTACCACATAAAAAACCTTTTTTTTTATTTCAAAGCCTCGATTCTGTTCCTAGGACTGCTATCAGGCTAACTGAGCAAAATGCTAAATATAAGCTCTCAAATGAGTTTTACAGGTTAAAACATGCGAGTGTATTACAATGAAGATACTCTAATGAGTGTTATACAGTACTGTGTAAAAGTGTTAGGACAAAGACAAAAATTAGATTTCAGGCTACTTTCATAGAACAATGGAAGGTAAATCACAAGTAAAACATCAAAATTATATTAATCTTCATATTTAATACAACAAAAACTCAGTGTAAATGCTTGAGTTCAGCAAACAGTTGTGTGTTCTCTTTTGCTTTAATAACTGTCGACAGTCTTTCAGGCATTGTTGCAACATATTTAATCAAAGTGGAAGAAAATTACAACAACATTTTGTTAGACTTTGCTAAGAGTGAGTATAAAAGTGTCTGGAAAAATAGTTATTAATATTACCACAGTACACTACAGCTATACTGTAGTTGTTTGGTATCAAGAGATTGTCACAAGACCCTTTGAAACATTAGAGTATTTTTAACTATATAATAGCGTAACGCATTATACACACACACATAAACAGTTATTACACTACACATAACACCATAGTTTCTAATATGTATGAATATACACATGTTTATTCAAAAACTGTCATTGGTTGCCATTGTGTCACTCATCTACTAACACCACTGTTTGAAATGCCTGATTAGAAGTACATGTTTTGAAGGTGGAAAAATGCCAATCACCTTGTATACTTGTGAACTATGTGAATACCTTTGGACTATGATACGCAACCATGGTATAGAAGTACTTTTGTGATGTCACAAAACTTTGTTTCATTCATTACTGCCATATTAGACATCAGACATTTTCATTATAGTATTCAACAACAATGTACATCTGTACAAGATTTGGTAAAACTTTATGTGCTGTTATTTTTTCACCTAAGTGGAGTGTTAAGTACTTGATGTCTAGTATGGCAGAATAAACTATAGACCACATCACTTTATTGACATCAGTGCAAGACCATTATAAGAATGACTAGACCATGGCTGCAATATAACCACTTTGTAAAGTCCCAGAAAGATTCATTCACAAAGAAACACAAACTGGTTTTCTTAGTAGAAAGTCCAAGATTTGGAAGGAAATATCAACTAGCTATACCAAGGAAGAAAAACTTGAAGGAAATAAAATTGTAGCTCAAAGGTAAAACAGAATAGATGTTTTTTCAGGCATATTTATCTAATTTATATGACCAAGTAATTAGCATGCATTTATATTTCTGATTCTGTAATGTTCCACGTAGAAATATTATAAGTATCAATGATTCTAGAAACCTGTATTCAGCAATACAAATGTCTAAGTGCATAAAAGCATAGTTAACAATATCTTAATGGAATTTTTAAGTAATCATTTTATAAAGTATTTGTTTGTACTGGATTATTTTAGCCTAATGCAAAAGATATGCAAAGCTTGTAAAAATAACTTTGTCATTAAATCTATTGCACTCAAGGTTTTTATTTTTGCCCTAAGGTTTGAAATCTCTGGTAGATATACTTCTTTAAAATATTAAAATAAAAAACTTACACTTTTCTAAGTCATAATATTGCACACATGTTCAATCAATATATTTGGATAGTGAATAAAACATAAAATTTGATCAAAATTAAAGTAATAACTTGAGTTTTTAAATTAATATTTAATTAAGCCTATGTATTTATACATAGTTGTTTATTAATTCTCTTGTTATCAGAATGGCAAAGATTTTTGTAGAGATTTGTTCAAACTAATATTTTCTTAACTTTGCTTTTTCATCCTAAAGAAAAGCATGAATATGAGTCATTGTATATATCACAGCTTACTTTATGTAATGAAAAATTCTATTGATCAATGATCTTAATCATTTAGAAGTTTGAATATGACTTTTACAACTTGAATAAATGCACTGTTGTAAATAATCTTACACTTACAAACATACAATCATAAGTTTAAAAAAAATAAATTTGAACTGCCACAATTCATGATTGAAGTGGTCATTTAGGCCTGTGGTTCCCAAGGTAGTGGGCATTTCCTTTTTGGGGTTTGCCATACATGACAGGTGGTTTGCCAGGCTTGGTTCCCTATGAGGCTGGACAATTTCAATCAGTAAGCTCACGTATCATTTTTGTATATAAATGTGTGTTTGTATGTAATTCAAGGGAATGGAGGGGCACATACTGTATACAGTGTGTGTGGGAGGCTTTGACCAAAGTACTTGGGAACCACTGATTTAGTCTGGCAGCTGGCTTTTAAAGAGCACTGTAGTTTACAGTATATATACTGCAGAGTTTGAGTAGTAGCTATACATATGATAATTTAAAATTATGTTTCAAAAAATCAGTGATGTTCATGTTTAACATACTAACATTTTAAAGATATTTCTGTAGAAAGGTATTAGGACAGATCTAGTTTTATTGATTTAGAATTTACTAAAGCCTGTTTTGCTGCTTTTGAATATGCACGGAACTCTGCAGTTGAAAAGGAAGCCTGATATTCTATAAATAGTTTTTACTTTCAGTTCTTAAAATTTGTTTGAAGTTTTATAGATTATCAAGAGTCTTGAGTGATTATTAGAAATGGTGAAAAGCAATATAACATGTCCTTTTCTATTTTCTAAAAGTGGTAAACTAATTTTTGGTCACTGGTTCGTAATGGAAGCACAAGTGGTGTTCATATCCCTGGATTATGCTCTAGATATTTAGATTTCCTGTTCTCATGCATGTTTTTAACACTTACATATATTTGATTGCCTTAGTAAACTTGCATATACCATGATATTAATACATAGAACACTTTCTTTTTAGCTTGAAATGTTGAAAGTAGAGTCATTTAATATGAAAATATATTATTTCTTTCTTGAGGCAACTTATTTGTATGATTTCATATGTGAAGTTTCTAATGTATGTGTAATATTTAGAATAAATCATTAAAAAAATTATTTACAGGTTAGTGAAAATTCAAAACCTCAAGGGAATTTTCCTGGAGAAGAAAAAAGTAAAGATAATTTCAAGAAAAGATGGAGAGGAACAAGAAAAAAGTCAAAATCTCAAACACCTACATCACGTCAAGCTAATTCTGCTCAAAAAAGTATAAACACTGTTGGTTTGTGTCGAATTAAGTATACCGAGAAAAAACAACAAAATAAAGAAGTCCAAAAAGTGATTAGAAAAACAAGACCTTGGACCAAAGAGTGCAGGTTTAAGGTAAATAATGTTTTTTATGTCATTTTGTCTTAAACTTTTATATTAATAGAAGTAATACTGCTAAAAAAAATCAGCCAACATGGACTGGTTAGTATGTTGTCAGTTTAACCCTATCCAGATGGGCCATGGGGTCAAAGGCCATGTCATTGCATTTGTTGACTCGCATTCAAAATTTTATTGAACTGCTATTTCATGAATTTATGTTAATAACTTTGATATCAAACTGTACATTATAATTCAAATTTAAGTATTATACACTACTTAATTTAAAAGTAAATATTAAGAAAATAACTTTTAATACAGTATGTGTATCTTCACACAATTTGGTAGACTTTCATGAAAAATTACAAGTCTTTTGTACCCAAAAAGTCAGATTTTTTAATGAAGTATTTTTACTAAAGATTCATTTGTGAATATATCGAGTGTTTTGTTACTATTTTGAGTGCAAAATGAATTTCGTGTTATGATTAAAAATATTATTCTTCGTCCCAAAAATGTCAAATTTCATTTGCATAATCTCTAAAACTTCCTAAATACATTTCAGACAATTTTTCTGTAAAACTTTATATTTTACTTGTTATTTTCTCTATCATAACTCAGTACAAGGTTGTTCAAACTGACCTTGTAACTACCAAAATACATCTAAATTACCCTTTTTTCTTTCTAGAATGACTTCAAATTGTAGCATGAAACTACCTTTGTTTATCCTAAATAGCTTCAAACTCGTAACAGTATACAACTATTTATACTTATATTTTATTGTTTTATTGCCCTTTGAACTGTGTCTGTTCATGCAATTAGAAGTTGTAAATCACTTGGGGAACACAGGGCTCGTGTTATGTTGTTGAACTACATTACTCACAAGCTACTACAATCTTCTTGTGTGAGTGCCTGATGAACATTTTTTATTATATTATTATTATTTTATGTAATAAAACTTTATCTAACCTAAAGAGATTCCTATTTTTATATTTTAGTTACTATTATAATGATAAATAAAGAATACACATGTAAAACAAGAAATAAATTACTTACCTGGACCTTCTTTTTTTATTTGCTACCAAATAATACACCAAAGAACATAGAATAATAACATGCAAAAAGCAGACAATTTCCTCTAACAATCACAATTTTTCTAACTTTCTAACTATGCGACAAGAGTGATTACAAATTTATACAAGCTAGTTGATATGTTTCCATATGAACAAAGCTTGTACTAAAAGAGAATTTGACAATTCTCTGTTCAGAAAATAATGTAATATAATACATCATTTGATAGATAAAAACTTATGATTTTTGTTGGTTACAAGGAATATAGTTGATATGTTTCCATATGAACAAAGCTTGTACTAAAAGAGAATTTGACAATTCTCTGTTCAGAAAATAATGTAATATAATACATCATTTGATAGATAAAAACTTATGATTTTTGTTGGTTACAAGGAATATAGTATTCGGTGTAATAGAGAACTATTAACAATTCCTGAAAGAGACATGACAGATGGGTGTGGCAAGAAGGGGCTGATTTTCTATTTGATGGCTCTGTAACCAAACAAGATTGAAGGCTATGAAAATTATGGTTTGTCTGATAATGATGATTTGATTGTGAGTAAGTTACACTAAATATTTTACTTATTGGAGGGGTGGTGCATAAATTAGAGAAGAGGGGATGCCAAGAGAAAAATATCACATTTCTCATTCTAGGGGAGCTCAGGATTTTTAAAAATATTCCTCATAAAATTAAGAACTTAAAACTTGTATACTATTAAAATATGGATTATTAGCTACAATTTTATGCTATAATAATTGGTATAATATATGCAAAAAGTAAATTAATTAAATTTTGAATGCAAGTCATTAAAAATCTTGTGATGTGCAGTAAAGGATGCCCATGCAGAGAAGGTTAATAATTATCAGAAGTGAAGACAGTGTTTTTGTGTCAGGTATGGTAGGTAAGGAAGTAAGCCTTAAAACACAAGCTTCTGTGTGTGTGTGTGTGTGTTGTGTGGTGAAGGCTTGGCATAGAGAATGAAAATGAAAACAGTTTGGAATATCAAAGAAAGGTGTACATTATTTATTGTGATGTGATATAAAGAAAAAACATAAAGGGCTCGAAGTTAATGTTGGCAAACTAACATATTAGTGGTTAGTGTTGTAGTTTTTCTTGTAAAACTTAGAAGACACCAGAAAAAAATTGCTTGTGCACATTTAAGAAGGAAGTTTTGCATATTTTACTGTTGAATATCAATACTCCTTTGATACTTGTGTTTCAGTCATACGTAAGGGGTGTTGCAAAATAAATCACACTTTTTTCCCCGAGAGCATAACAAAGTAAAATAAGATTGTAATTCAATCAAAAAAGTAATTCTAAGTATCAGTATCGCTTGATTGGGCTACCATTGTTCTCATGCACGAGTTTTAAAAATTGCTTGTGCACATTTAAGAAGGAAGTTTTGCATATTTTACTGTTGAATATCAATACTCCTTTGATACTT
>NW_013666132.1:210061-211357 GCF_000517525.1 Limulus polyphemus
CTGATTCTGTAATGTTCCAAGTAGAAATATTATAAGTATCAAGTCACTGTTTATCAATGAGTATATTTTAGAGTGGTCATTATTTGGAGGTAAAATTTCGGGTTAAAATTCACCCCCCCCCCGATGATTAGGATTCAATATGCCAAAAAATATTAAATGTAAAAGTTCATCAATTTTGGACCATATTTAGAGGTTGCTCATTGAGATTGAAGTTCTAGACTGCAGTGGCCTGGTATCATATGTACTAGGTGATATAAAACACATTTGTTACACAATATAAACTATTTGTTTAAAATAGGTTGTTATTTTATTGCATGTACAATAGTATAATTACATAATTATTTGATTTTGGTGCAGTTGGTCACTTTTGATGTTAGGAAAGTATCTTCTATGATCCTGCACAGCTTGAAAGATCTGGTCTTCTTTTCTTTGTTACAATGGCATTACACTCCTCAATAAGGGCAGTACTCCTGTCAGCATTGTTATTTACCACATCAAGTGTTGAACTGTCTGCAGTGCCTCCCTGTAGTACTCTACAAGCTCCCGTGACTCAGGGTCATAATCCAGAGATCCAGATGAAATTTTGAGGCACCTGAAGAAGGTTTTTGTGTTCCTTTTGATGAAATCTTCAGTTGACATGTCCTCACATTTCCTGTACTTTGGAGGTCCATCCATGACGTCCTTATTATATAGTGACTTTATCATTGCTTGTTTTGTCTCTATGTTTACTGCTGTATCAAAGAATACCAAACCAATGAAATCCTCATTCAGGTACCATAGATGTCCAGCAAATGTTTGACAGGCAGATTTTGAAAGAGCAATTTCATCTTTTTATACTAAATAAGACACTGTAGGAAGTTAAGATCATTGTGAGGAACTGAAAGGGAATCAGGAGCAGTAAACCATGTCCTAAGATGGACTCAAACAGCAAAGATGAAGATGTCACAGAGTCTTCTTCCCCACAGCCAGTGAGCTTATTAAACTGTCCCATAAACATTCAGGTCTTGAGGCCATATATTGCCTTGCCCACCCATCATTCATGATGCAGTACTACATTTGCTATAAATTGCACGTCATGAAGAAGGGATATAGCAAGTTCAAGAAGCTCTAGATAATTGTTTCGTGATTGGCTGACCTGAAGTTGTCTTGTACCAAACTCATTGGCACTGTCATTAACTTTCTCTGTGGCCTTTGCTACTTCACCATGGTCAAGAATGATTCTAGAAACCTGTATTCAGCAATACAAATGTCTAAGTGCATAAAAGCATAGTTAACAATATCTTAATGGAATTTTTG
>NW_013666132.1:212336-218569 GCF_000517525.1 Limulus polyphemus
TTGTTCTCATGCACGAGTTTTAATCGATTTTCAACAGATTTCAGCAATGCAACAAACATGTCATTTTTTTTGTGATTGTCTCTGTGAGCACATCAGTGAGAACATGAATCAAAGGTTTCACATTTGTATCTTTCACATTCAGGCAAAGTTTCCAACATTTCTTCTGTGTATTGTTGAATGAAAGCTCTAACATTTTTGGTGGGATTTAAATCTGGAGAGTTCCCAGTTCACATGATACCACTTTTTCATGGACCACTCTATCAAGTTCAACAATTCTGAAACTTTTGAGACATTAATTGGATTTTTCAAATCCGGCATTGTGATGTATCGATTGGAAGACTTAAATTCTCGGAGCATGTCTGCGACTAATTTCTGAGCTACCCAGAAGCCAGCACGTGTGGCATGAACCTGAGTTCTAGTGAGCACCATGATTCGTAAGTTTTCCCAAAAAATGAAATTCGAAGAGTCAAACACCCCAGAGTACGTTGAAATGATGTTTTCTCACGAGTGATGATATTTGTGGTCCTACCAACAAAGTGTCATTACTTCGGGGAAAAAAGTTTTTTATTTTGCAGCACCCCTTGTTTCAAGACTTTGAAGCAGAAGTTTACTATTATTGAGATTAGTAAGACTGTTTCATGTTGTGGTGTTATGTCAGTTTTTCAACATTCATTTGAGATGCATGGCATAACCAGCTAAGCTAAGAATCAGGAAATGAGGATAGCAAGATAGCAGCCAGCTTCAACTTGTTTGATTTGTTTCAAGATAATTAGTCTGTGGGCTAGCCGGATAAGTCATACTATCTATGCAATGCAGTTTTACTGGGAGCATGTTTAGAAACACTTTACCATAATGGTTACTCATGAAAGGTAATAATAAAATAAAAATTATGTAAAGTGCAGACTGTTTTTCTACATCCCTCGTCCATGATTAATACAAATGGTAGCTCTAATGGTTTCTAATGCTTTGCCTGCTTTCATTGCTTAAAGAATAAATTTTAATCATATTTTTCTTTTATATATGTTAACTGTCAGCAATGGGATATTGTATATACCAGTTTCTGCCCAAATAGACTATATTTTAATGTATTTGAAATACGTAAATAAACACTGTTACATGTAGTTAGAATGGGCTTTGACAGTCAAAAATATTTGAAAGAATACAAGACACATAAGATGTATAAATATTTATTACATTAAATAACTGGGTAAAATAGTTAAGTTAGGTTTAGAGATGAACAATTTTGTTGCTAGTGGGTAAACAACAACAGCTAATTAGTGACCATTTTCTAGTGCCTTCGATAGTTGAGGTGGAAGGTTGTATTGTATTAGTTTACAAAAGCAAGCGTAATAGGTGGATATTATAGCACAGCTAAATGCAAACAAAGTTTCTGTTTCCACTTTGACTATAAAACTTTTATCTGTTGATCTAAATGTTGAGCATTATGAAAACCATTTTTAAGATTGGCAAGTAAAAACCAAAAGACTCAAAATTGGAACAAGGTCATTAAAACTGAACCGTGAAGAATAAGGATATTACAGAAAGGTTAATCTAACTTTGATAAAGCTGATAAATGTTGCTAACTGGTACTTTACTTCTTCTTCTGGAAGCACTCGGAATCTTCTCTTTGTTTTATTTATAAAAATGGTATTAACCCAGTATTATGGTTGGGTCAAAGTGTGAATCTCACGATCTTTTTACAGAATTACATTCAAAATTTGAGCTACTTTATTATCAGTGTATATCAATAAGCTTGGTATCAAAACATAGTTTATAGTTCAACTTTTTATATTACCCAAATTTTAATTTCTTAATTTCAGAAG
This sequence comes from Limulus polyphemus, assembly GCF_000517525.1. Lineage (NCBI taxonomy): Eukaryota > Metazoa > Arthropoda > Merostomata > Xiphosura > Limulidae > Limulus > Limulus polyphemus. The sequence goes on from NW_013666132.1 coordinate 214,160, forward strand.
AAAATATTTAAATAAATTTTCAATCCACACCTCTCAGAGTCACATGACTTGGTGGCACTGTAATTCCTCATTTATAGATTTTCTCTCTTTTTTTTACAAGATTGTTCAACCAATTAGAAACACATGCTGTAGATATTGATCAGAATATAAAATGTCAACTGATTTTCTTATTGCTTTATTGACATATCACTATTTGTTTAACCTACATTGACACGCTCCTCCCATATCTCCTGTCTTTTAGAAAGATCTGTAAGTCTAATATTACTGTTAAACATGTTTTTAGAAAAAGCAAATTCTGCACTGTTTAGATCAGACAATTGTCTCTTTTGTTTAAAAGGTAAAAGCTAATAATTTGCCATGAGAGTTTGATATTTTTGGACATTGTTCCTAAAAGTAATGAAATTTTAAACTATTATATGTTATTTAAAGAGCCAGATAAATTATGGTAGGTTTTGGAAAATAATTCCAATATGATACCTTACTTCTATTTACAATTAGCTTTCTTGAAATTTTTCCTCACCACTAGCCTTGTAACTCCCACCTAAAATCACGCATTTCCTTGTAATGTTGCTATGTTGTTGCGTGCAAAAAATTAGTGTCCAACAACCCTCCACCAATTGGAGTGCAACACACCCTCTTAGCACAGCTTGCTTCCTCTATACTGATTGTCCAGTCATTGCTTCTTGATTTAGCACTCGCATGTTCAGATGTGTTTTTTTCGCTCGTGAAAAGTAGTTAAATTTGTGTTATTTTCAAACATATTTTTCTCCTTCCAACAACAAAATTTATTGTTGTCTTTGATTAGTTTTGTAACCAACAATAGTTTGTGGAAACATTATTATAATTAATTTAAACTCCTGAGTTCAAGTTACTACTACTTTGTCTGGTGTTGGTCAACAAGATCTTATTCAAGCTAGACAAACACAACTGTTAGGTTTCCCTTTGTCTATTGAGTAGGTGTCAGCCATTATGTATCAAGAGTTGGATTCTTACATGTGGTCTCTTTTTTTTCTTCTCACCTGGGAATAGATAATCTCTTCCCAGTTGAATTAGTTCGCAAGGATGACTATTTTGTCAGCCTTTTTCCACCTCATGTTTTTGCTATAACTTTTATTTCCACTGCCATTGATCTTCCTGGATATGATTTCTAAAGTTTTTTACATTTTGCTCCTTTCTCCTGTGTTTTTTGATTCTTCTCTTTCTATTCTTCGTTTGGCCCCTACTACTCATTATTAATTATTATGCTTTCCCTCCTCCTCATGTTCACTCTCAACTTCATACTGGTGCCAACATGCCTTGTTCTCTTCACTTGGTGGATACACATGCTTTGGCTTTTGATAGGGCTGATTTTTCCTTTCTGGACACACAATATGGAATCCTTTATTCAGGCTTGGGGGTCAGATCTGTTATGTTCTCTTCATTTTTTGCCAGCTCAATTCTTGTACATTCATTTCACACTTATTACTCTCCTATGCTATCTTTCCTCTACCCACCTCCTTTCAGAGGCTATTCACTGTTCACCGGATGGATTTTTGGCAGATACTCTTTCTCTTGTCTTTTTGACTTTGGTGCAGTTGCATTCTTCTGCCTTATCTCTCCATACATGGTTGCTTTGTTGCTAGGATGCCCTTCTAATTCAGTGGATATTATCTGGTTCCTATCCTCCACCAGCATATTTCTGGGGGAGTCCATAACTCTTTTGAGTCTTGTATGGAGACTGTGTGCCAATATTCTTCCATTTCATTCTTGGTTTTCCATCTTTTGCACACCTCTCCTGCACCCATTTCTGTATCCTGCCCTCCAGTTTGTCTCCCTCTTCCCATGTTTCTGCTCCTATCCATTATTATATTACTTGTAGACTTCAGCACCATCAGTATTGATGTTGATTATCCATTAGGCTCGGATATAGTAGGGGCACTGTTGACTCCGTTTGCAGACCTTCTGCAGCCAATTGTTGGGTTCTTCAATTTCTCTTAGATGAACTGCCTCTTCATTTTTCTTCTTTTCCTTCTCTGTCTCCTGTTCACTTTTCTTTCCCTCTGCTAAGGGATCCAATTTATTGCCAACACATGTCCAAGGTACTGTTGGACCTATTGTGAAAAGTCATGATCAAACAGGTTTTTTCATCCTTCTTCAGGATTTTATTCCCATCTGTTCGTAGTTCTCAAGCTATAGGTCTTTCATGCCTCATTCGGTATGTTGACTTACCTCATTTTATTACAGAGACTTTTCTCACCCTTGGATCCACCTATTCTTGGGGTCTTTGGATGTTTACGTTCACTTTTCTTGTGCATTCAGACGTTACCTTTAGTTTGTTCATTGGGGTCAGGTTTTTCAATTCTGCACTCTCCCTTTCAGCATAGCTTCAGCCACATAAGTTTTTGTTGGATAGTGAAAGTTTTTTCTTGGCACATGCACAGCTTGGGACTAAGGTTTAACCATTATATAGACAATTGGCTTGTTTTGGCTCCATCCCAGCAAGCCTTGTATGACCATACTCTACTCCTTCTTCTAAAGTTGGAGTACCTGGGTTGGTTGGTCAACTGGAAAAATCACAACTCACACTCAGTATCTCATTCATTTGGGTGTGTTTTTAAATTTGCATCTGGGCAGGGCCCAGCATTCTCCTCTTCATATGATGGACATGGAGTAATTAGTTTACAATGCCTATACTCTCCTTCTATCAGTGTATGGGCCCCTCGGGGTGGATTCCTTATGTGGTGAAAGGACCTGCCAGGGAAGGTTCTGTATTTTCATTTACCTCCTCTGGGAAGGGGAGGAGAGGATCCTGGTGGTTGAGTGGTGTCTGGGGCACTGCAACACACCACTTTGGCCTTGATTTCCTGTATACGGGTGGCCTTGGGGTGGACCCCCAGGGTCAATCGGGCGGTCACATTGGGCTAGAGTCAACTGATTACCAGAGTTGGGTGTTCTCAACAGGTGTTGTGGACATCGTATCTGATGCTGGTGTTTGAGTATAGTGCTCACGAAGCCCTGGCGTTGCTGAAGTGTCCTTGTTTGACATTGTAGTGCATCCCCTCATAGGACTCCATGGTGGGTGGGGTCAGTGGGCTCTAAACCTGGGAAGGATCCCAAGATTCCTTCTAATTATCATTCCATCACTTTGACTAGTTGTCTTTGTAAGGTCTTAGAGAGGATGGTTAATGCTCGTCTTGTTTGGTACCTTGAATCGAACATGCTCCTCTCGCCCACACAGTGTGGGCTCCATCGACAGCCCTCCACTGTGGACCATCTGATTTAACTTGAAATGTCAACCAGGGAAGCCTTCCTCAAGAGAGAACATCTTGTTTCCATGTTCTTTGATCTTGAGAAGGCTTATGACACTATGTGGAGGTATGGCATTTTGCAGGACCTCCACTCCTATGGGTTGAGTGGCCATTTATCCATTTTTATTTAGAACTTTTTACTGGACAGGTGATTCCAAGTCCTTGTGGGTTCAATTCTTTCCCATTCCTTTCTTCAGGAACTTGGAGTCCCTCAGGGCTGTGTCTTGAATGTTACACATTTTAGTGTCCAAATGAATGCTATCACTACTCACCTTCCTCCAACTGTTGCAAATATTTCTTTAATTAATGTTGTTTAAGTAGTTGGAATAAACATATAAAATTGCCTTAAAATTTGTGGTGAAATATATGAAAAGATGAAAGAAATTCTGTCTTCAGGTATAATAATTTAGGAGTAGGTTCTTTTGTTCATCCTGTATTGTTGTACCTTGAAATGTGTCATACATGCAAAGTAGTATAGAACCTGTAACTATGAAAATATGATAAATTTTTAAATAAAGATAATAAATTTTATTACCCTAAAAACATAAAATATAAAAAAGACTAGTTTGGCTGTTGGCCTACATTACATAAGTCAGTTGAATATTTCTTTCATTCAATTATTTTCCAAAATGTGTATAAATCAGTACATGATATTTGATGAACAATACTGATGTTTATAAAAAAAAAAGAGATCAATGTCAAAGCTCTATAAATGGAGTACTTATGTTAAACTTTGTAAGAGATCCATGCTTTAAGAAACTTACTCAACACAGGGATGATCCAAAATGTTAGTTGTAGAGAGTCCAACTAAACCTATACTACCATTACTAATACATTTGTTATTTTCATTGTTTTTTTTTACATATTACTATACACCACTAATAACTTGAGTTATAAAATTAATTAAAAAATTATAAACTTATTAGTAGTTCAGTTGGGTTATAATCCAACAATTTGAAATATTGTGGTTTTATTTTCAGTAAGATGATTGATATGAAAATAAAAACAGTTAAAAACAAACATTCCAAATTTTGTAATGAAACTAACTTATTGCAATTATACACCTGGAAAAAAGTTAAGCACCCCCAAATATTTTCAGGATTGCTTATTGAAAATAAGGTTT
>NW_013666132.1:219348-220821 GCF_000517525.1 Limulus polyphemus
CGAATCTGAATCACTTGAAAAAAACACGGGGGTGCTTAACTTTTTTCCAGGTGTATATATTAAGAAAAAAAGCTATAAAGTCTACACCTAAGTTAGTATTTTAGCATTTACAAATAGGATGCCTGCACTCCTACCCTAATTCCACAATATAGTTATTAATTCTCAAATATATCAGTGGGGGTTTGCCCTTATCAACCCCTTCTCAAAATCCACACTAGCTAATTTTACATTAAAGAAACCAGTTATGGAATACAGTGGCTAATAGCAACTTTCAGGAAATTAGAATCAGTTTGCAGTAGATTTAATTATTATGACTAGGTTCTAAGAAGTAACAAATTTCAGTCTTTAACTTGTACAAGTAAGGAACTAGGGGAGAGAAGGTAGCAAAAGGAACAGACAGTGATCGGAATGGAAAACATGAGGTTACTGTTATATGTGATTCTTTAGTATGGCACATGGATTGCATAATCTGTGGGTTAAATAGACAGAAGAGAATTAGATTATGCCATCCAGGGATAGGGGTGGAAGAGATAACTGACAGAGCAAGTGATACAGTAAAGGGTGCTAATAGTAATGCAATCTGTGTAGTGCACTTAGGGGTTAATTATGTAGGGAAGGGTGGGTCAGAGGAACTAGTTGTTAAATACAAGGCATTGATAAAGGTATTCAATGAGAAGGGCCATAATAATTATGCCATCCATATTGCTGAGACTTAATTTAGGGGTTAAAATTATAATAGGTCACTAGGGCTGAATACTAGGCTTAGGTTAATATGCAAGAACTAAAAGTTATAATGTAATTGTATAGGTCATTGGTTAGACCACATTTAAAGAACTGTGTTCATTCTTGGGGTTCATATCCTAGAAAGAAAATTGAAATGTTGGAAAGGGTGTAGAGGATGTCAACTGGGATAATATTTAGGATGAAAAGTTCCTTCATTCACACCAATAAATTTCCACCAGCTATTGATGAAAAACTCTCCAACATTCCCCACAACGAAACTCAACTCACGAACAAAATTGATACTAACAAGCCTAACAACAGAACATTACACTGCAGTTTTCCTTTTGTCCCTGAAACCAGCTCAAGAATTATCTACACATGGACAAAACTAGCCATTAAACACAAAATTCCTGTCAACGTCAAATTCTCTCAAAAACCCGGCCCTAAATTAAAATCGTTACTAAACAAAAATTATTTAGAATCACACAATACCAATGTCATTTACAAAATAACATGCAATAACTGCCTAGAATTCTACATCGGAGAAACAGGAAGAAAATTGGAAACCAGATTGACAGAACACAATAATAAACCATCCCATGTTTTCCACCATTGCAACTCAAAAAACCATAGTATATCTATTAAAAACATAGTAATTTTAAACAAAGAACCCAACATAAACAAACGAAAAATCAAGGAATCCATCTTAATTGAACAAACAACCCTACTCTAAACCAACACCCTGGAGTG
>NW_013666132.1:221537-223531 GCF_000517525.1 Limulus polyphemus
GTACATTTGCTGTTATGTTAAACTTATATTAAAAGTTTTTCTTCATTACCCATTCAAGTCGTCTCCAAGTATTATTAGGATGGAAAGGTTGTCATACCAGGATAGGTTAAGATCTCTGAAATTGTTTTCCATTAAAAAATAAATAAATAAGAATTAGATCTTATTGAGATGTTTAAGATTTTTAAGGGAATTGATAATTTTGATGCATCATCCTTTTTCGTATTTAATGGTGAGAATAATAAGGCTAGGGAACACAAATATAAATGTTTATAAATGGTAGGAGTAATCTTCAGTTAAGACCACTGTATTTTTCTAACAGGGTAGTTGGCTGTTGGAATGGGTTGTCATGGATGTGGAAGATGCAGTTAATTTAAGGAAGATTAAGGGAAGACTTGATAAATATTTTATAAATAGGTTAAGAATATTCTGTTAGCTGGTTGAGCCAAACACCACAAAGGACAACCACGAAACTAATCTTTAGTGTTTCCTAACCTGGCACCTAAATTAATTAATCTTGTAACAAATCTTTTAAAGCAAGATCTGCTATTTCTGTTGGTGATAAATAATCCAGTAGCAAATATCAGGGAGAATTATTGACATCTTTAGAAAAACACAATGAGATAGAAGAGGTATGGCATGTGGGTTTTACTTTCTTGTTTATATCTTAGTAAAGCAAAAACCTTGGAGGCTATAAACTTGCATTCTGATTTAGCAATATCTGTAGCACAGATCTGTAGTACTCAGAAGATCATACAGGGATAGAAAGAAAATCTAAAATTGACAATTCAGAGCAAAGAAGCATCACATGATATAACGAAGTGAAGATTGATAACTTATTTTAATGTTGGACTTTGTATAAAAGGTTGTGACACACATACACACTTTGGTCCCCACCTTACCCATAGGGTATTAATCTTGTGTGTAAGGAGAGACATTGACAAAAAGTCATTATAAAAGTTAGGATCTAAGTAATGTTTTATTTAAAAACATATAAAAAGTAGAATTTTTTTACATCAGTTTTAGGTCAATGGATTCAACAGAATAAACATGGTGGAGGTTTAAATTTTGACTATGGAGGGACTGTTGTGTAGAAAAATAGAAGATTTTGCACATGTCAATAGAATGACTTTTAAAAGTAATTTGTTTAGCTGCTTTGACTCCTCTAACTATAAGACAATGTTTTGTAGATCAGAGGTTCTCAACTTTTTGCATCCCGCCAACAAATTTGTCAAAAAACCATGGTCCCACCATCATAAAAACAAAACCTCACTTTTAACAAGAAGTGTATTTTTATTTTTACATGTGTTTTAGTATTACTTTAATCATTAATGGAAATTTTTAAGGACATTAACCTTCACAATAATTTTGTTGAGAGTAAGTTTTATTGCTATAATGGTAAAAAACAAAAAATAATTCTTTTAGCAGAAATGAAATAAAATTTTAGTCATTAGTGAGAAGCCTGTGGTTCAGTTTCAATGGGGGTAATGTTGAAATAGTGACTCGAAGAGCTGCTTTGTGTTGAATACAGTTTCTTTTATTTGTTTTTATAGTTGCCATGGCAGAGAAGGTTTCTCATAAAGATATCTGGAAGAAAAGAGTAGTAGTTTCTTAACTTTTTTGGTAAGGTGTTCATATTCTGTCTTCACATTAAGCCAGAAAGTGTTCAAAGGCAGACTATTGAATAATTCTTTCAATGTCTAATCACTTGCTAGTTCAATGAGACTATTCTCTTCTGAGACTGGAAGTGACTTCATATTTGTTTCACTGCCATAGTGAATAAATGGATCAATTTCCCACAAAACCCAATCTGAGAATTATCTTCAGATGGAAAATTTTCATTAACTTTGGCCTCAACCTTATCCAAATGTTCTGAAACAAGCTTAGCAATATTATGAATGTTGCATTTGGTGTTCTCTGCTATATCTACAAAGCAATGAAATATACACCTGGAAAAAAGTTAAGCACCCCCGTGTTTTTTTCAAGTGATTCAGATT
>NW_013666132.1:224456-241792 GCF_000517525.1 Limulus polyphemus
TATTGGACGTGAAGAAGGGAGCAAGTTGCACGTGGGGAAAAAAATGCACCTGATTTAAATGTCACACCCGAACGCTCACATCCTTTTAATTATGTTTGAAATTATGAACATTGCTCAACATCATGAAAATTAAACCTTATTTTCAATAAGCAATCCTGAAAAATATTTGGGGGTGCTTAACTTTTTTCCAGGTGTATATATCATATATTCCACCATCAACCTTTTATTTCCCCAAACATCCAGTTTATTTTTGAAAGCTTTTATCTTGGTTGTAGGCCAGAAGGATGAAGCCATTGGACTTTGCATCTGCAAATTTAGTTTGTTTCGGAGCCCAAATATGTCTGCCATGTATGCCAATTTTGAAATCCAATCAGTATTGTTGAACAACTCTGCTAGCTTAGATTTATTTTGAACCAAGAAACACTTAATTTTTTCTTTAAGTTTGAAGACTCAGATCAACACCTTGTCTCATGACAACCATTTCACTTTAGTATGAAGCAAAAGGTTTACGTGTTCAGCACCCCTCTCTGCGTAAAGTACTTTGAAGTTTCAAATATTCAGTGCATTGGCTTTAATAAGATTTACTACATTTATGCAGTTAGATAACACATCAGACAGTTCAGGAACTATGCATTTGTTTGCAAGCATTTTGCAACAGATCATACAGTGTATAACTTGCAAATCAGCATCTGGAACTTTACAAATTCTTGCAGCAACCCCCGGGTGCATGCCTGTCATGGCACTGCTGCAATTTACAAAGACCAACAATGCATTTTTAATCCAGGCTGTTCTTTGAAAAATAATCATCAATAACACGGAATATATCTGAACTTTCTTTTTGAATGGGCATATTCCGAACTATAAAAACATCCTCAAGCACTTTCTCTTCATTGATATATCAAACAAATCTTACCAATATTGCACTGTTTGAGATCTGTTGATTCATCTCTTTGAAGTGCAAACAACTTTAATTTTATCAATCGAACAATGACTTGAGTTTTGATATCACACAACAAGCTTTCAATGCAACACATAATCATATCATTTGAAAGTGGGATAGTAGCAATTTTATTTGCTTTTCCATCACCAAGAACCTATCTGCAGACATCTAACATTGCTGACTTTACCATTGTCTCCTATTGTGTATGGCTTTTTACATTTAGCAATCCACAAAGAGACTATAAAATATGCCCAAAGTGTGATGGTGCCAATATATGTCAAAGTAAACATATATTGAGTTTTCATTTCTGACTTCAAACATTGGAAATACACACTAGGTTTATCCTTGAGGTAAGCATTTCTTTGCTTTGTAAGGTTTCATACCAGAATTCTCCACATACATCACATAATGGAATAGGTGCATTATCATTTCCACTCTTTGAGACTATACTGAATGTAGCTGTTATCATACTTCCTGTTAACAGTGTTCTTTTGTTACTTTTTGGACAGAATACCTTTTTCAAATTTTTTCAGTGTTTCTGAAGAGGTGAAACCAAATCTTTCGAGTCCTTGCTTGCTCATTTTTATTCTTAGGGTTATAACCCCGAAATAAGGCAAACTAATAATTTCACAATATTAGTATATCACACCTGTCCAAAAATAATTGTACAGATCAGTTATTATCAAATCATTTGCAAACAAAGATAGGTAAATATAGAGAAGAACCCTCAATTAAAAAATATAGGAATAGTTGTATTTATAATTTGATATAAAAATAAAACAAAACAAAAGTTTGAACAACAACTGTGGCTCTCATAGATAGTGAGAACTTAAAAAGTATTTAAAATAAACCCAATGATAAACATTATGAAAATAGAAATGAAGCTAGCACTTGAACATCAACTGGTGCATTTTAACCCCTCTTGGCTAAATAATTGGAAAGTATAATCTGAGTAAAAAATTAACTTGCACTGCAATTTTAATAAGAGGAGTCAACTCACAAATTGTAAATGAAGTTATAATGCAACTGATGTGTTAACTTGAAACGAATTTTGATCATAAGCTTATAAAGCTGATACATGCCACCTGATTGGTTATTATCATCAAGTTTTCTGGTAATGTCCACAACTGACTGATAGAGTGGACAGCGTGATGTTTTCCAGTTTTGTGCACGTGAATCATAGAATTTAAAGTATCATTAGTTCAAACATCTTTTATATATTTTTTTTCTTAAAATGTTTGAATTTTTTATAGTAAAGGCTGATTTCTTTAGAATTTTCTTTGATTTTTCATTTCCTTAGATACCACCTTTAAAATATCAAGTTTCTTTAAAATGAGGAAATTTCTTAGAAAATGGAAACTCTGCACTGCATATTTTACAAAACAGTTTGAATATTTGGTCTTTTTGTACAATTTAAAAAAATGGTGTAATCTATTACTAAAGTAGAAAAAAATATGACATTGCACAGAACAAAAAACAAACAAAATATGTACATATAGAAACAGATAGGTATAACTGAAGACGAAGAAAATAAAATAAAATCTTTAAAAATACATACTTAAAACAAAGGAAAATATTTAGTTCCATTTTTACAGCTGATGAAGGCCACAGGATGGACTGAAAAAGGCACGATCAAATTGGTATGTGTAGGGGAGAAGCTTAGTACATTAAAGTTTCACTGTAATTGATATGTGAACAATATCTGCCATATTCACAAAGCTAGGCCTTGTGAGAGGCAACCTAAGAATTACATAGGAAAAACAAAAAAAATATAAAATCTTACTTGGAGAAGCTATGATGTGTGGCAGCTCTGTGCTAATGGTGGCTATGACATCATCAAAACATCACACCTTTTCTTGCAGAACCTTGAACCCGTAGGCCACCTGCCTTTCTCAGGAATGCAGTTGTCTGAAACATCTCCAATCTCCCCTACTGGCAACTGAGTAGCATATATGTATGTGTATAAACAATTAATATCTTAATTTTAAATATAATGTATACCTAATTTTTGGTAGCTTAAAAATATTTAATAGCCACAAAAGACACAGCAAGGTAATGTCGTTTTTTAGCAATTCTTAATAATTATTTTCAAAACTTCATTTCTCACACTTGTTGACAAACACTGGTGTAGATTATGATTCAGTTTGAATATTTGGTCTTTTTGTACTATTTAAAAAAATGGTGTAATCTAGTACTAAAATAGAAAAAAAAAGACAGAATTTTCTTATCATTTACTATAATTTCATATCCATAGTTTTGAGTGTTTGGGCCATTATTTAGCAGAAGTACATCTTCATAAGGTGGTTCATGTGATATCAAAATATCAACCAATACAAGTTGAAGAAGGGTTGAAATAAGAGGAACAAAGTCAAGAAAAATATGCGAGCATAATGATGCAAAATAATATGACAATTTATTATGAAATACTAGTGTATAATTTATACATTTCATCAATATTAAGTAGAATCACATGAAGGCATGAAGTAAATTTCCATATTTCAGTTAACTCCCAATATGGTCTCGATCAATTTGATTGACCACGTGACCTCTTTTGTACTCGTTCAAAGTCTTTATAGATTTGATACTAATAACTTTTAATACTGTGTATATATCTTCATGAAATTTGGCAATCATTCAGTAAGTATTACAAGTCTTTCACATAAAAAATAATTTTTTTGTCAATTATTTCAAATAAATTAAAAAAAGATTTGTCTGTGAATATATCAAGTATTTGTTTTGAATAGTCCATATGCAAAGTGATATAAAATGTTAAGATTAAAAATACTTTTCTTCATCTCAAAAATCTCAAATTTCATTTGTGTAATTTAAAACTTCCTAAATATATTTCAATTGTTTGTTTTCTGTAAAACTTTATATTTTATCTGTTATTTTCTCTATACAAGGTTGGTCAACTTGACCCTTGTAACCACCAAAAAAAATATTGAAATAAATCTAAATTACCCTCTTTTTCTTTCTAGAATGACTTCAAATTGTAACATGAAACTACATTTGTTTATCTTAAGTAGTGTTAAACTCGTAACAATATACATCTATTTACAATAAAATTTTATTGTTTTATTGCCTTACTGATTGCCCTTTGAACTGTGCCTAACTACTGTTTGCACCATTATCAGTTGTAAGTCATTTGGGAAATATGCAGCTCACATTACACTATTGAATTACATTACACACGAGCTACTCTGAGCTGCTCGTGTGCATGCCTCGTGAAATATTTTCATTATATTATGATTATTATTTATTTTACCTAATCTAACTGTAACTAACTTAAAGATTCCTATTTTTACATTTTAGGTACTTTTATAAAAATAAATAAAGAATAAATATGAAAAACAAGAAATAAAGTACTTATCTGTGTCTTCTTTTTTTGCCGTTGACTGTTGATAACACAACTTTTTTATACTAATAGTAATAATGCACAAAGTAATTTTTATTTACTTATATAATGCAACAAAAGAACAGAATAATAACATGCAAAAAGCAGACAATTTATCACAATTTTTCTTGCTTTCTAACTATGCGACAAGAGCTGTTACAAATTCATCTAAGCTAGTCGCTATCTTTCCAGTAGGAGCGAAACTTATACTAAAAGAGAAATTGACAATTCTCTGTTCAGAACACAATGTAATATAATACGTCATTTGATAGATGAAAACCTTGGTTTTTGATTAGTTATATATATAATATGGAATTAAACATAAGAGAGAACTGTTAACAAATCCTGAAAGAGAGGATGTAATGGGTGGGTGTGGCAATAGGGGGTCTGATTTTCTATTTGATGGCTCTGTAATGAAACAAAATTGAGTGCTACAAAACTTATGGTTTGTCTGAGCAATGACAGTTTTGTAGTGACTAATTTATGTTGAATTTCGTACGTATTGAAGGGATGGTGAATAATATAGAGAAGAAAGTCATTTCTCTCACTAGGGATAATTCAGGATTTTTTAAAATATGGATTATTAGCACATTTTTATGCTATACTAATTGGTATAACATAAACAAAAACTAGTTTAATAAACTGTCGAATGTAAGCCACTAAAAGCTTGTGGCATGCTCAGTAAATGATGCCCAGGCAGATTGTGTTAAATGAATAACAGTACCACAAGAACAGACCAAATTTTCAAATTCTAGGCTTTATAAACAGCCTGGAATGAAAATAAAAAACTTTGAATCTAGTAACTTGTTCATTCAGTAATAGTTAATGATAAAAGTATACCAGTTTTGGGTAATAATAATTGAGCTTAAAATTATACTCATTAAGTGAGTACTGACAAGCTGGGGTAATAATTACAAATTTCCCTGTTTAATCTCTTCTTCTTTTTTTATTATACTTTGTTTTACTTATTATTATTATTCACATTATGATGGAAAGCTTGTATCCATGGGTTTTCCTAATTTACTTATGGTTCCAGCTACCATTCTTGGTGAATAACTGTAATTGCAGTTTTTCATTGAATTTAAACTGATTTGCTTTGATCAAAGTTTATTTGATTGCATTAAAAAATAAGATTAGTTTAATTTCATGTGCTTATTTTTTTTTCCATTATGTTTGATTAAGTAGTTAAGCTCATTGTGTAGTTTAGTGCTTAAATAATAAACGAACACAAAGCAGCACCACATTGATTTTTCCACATTTCAATTTGAATTATTATTTAAGTAAAAAAAAATACCTAATTAGAGTTGTTCAAATGCATAAGAAAGATGTAACTTATTATAATTTTATATGTTTTGTTTTGGTGTTTTTGTTCGTTTAATTGTTTGTGTAAACCATGCTGAAATCCTAATTGTCTATGGTAAGTTTAGTGAATTGTATGGTTAAGTATTGCTGTAATTTATATGAACATAAGGAACAAATGTTTCTTAACAATATATTAATCCAGATTAATGTTTCTTTTTTTAACATTAAGTTTTCACATTATTTTTTATAACTGTTAGGTTGATTTTAAAGCACACACATATTCTATAATGTGATGATTCCATATTATTTCAGCAGAGTTAACCTGTTTTAAAGTATAATGTATCTTGACATACAAGCCTATTTTTTATCTTATTTTACTGCATTCTATACCATCCAGCATGATAAGCACATAAACATTCAAAGTTAATATGTATGTAAACATTTGTTTTTGTTTCTTAGCCAGGTGACTTCACCCTGCATGTTGATGATAAACTTGCTAAACATCCTCCAATCTGGAGAATAGAAGGAAAAACTTTGCTGCAGAGGTTTGAACCCTACAACAGTGATGGCAAGGTGTTATATAAAAACTCAAGCTCTGTACGTATTATTATTATCTATTTTCCAAATGAATACTTTTTATTAATTTCTTATGAGAATGCCAGCGTGGTTAGTGTAATTTTAAGGTATCACTTGTATGGTGTTCTAGGGATTAAAAAAGTACATATTAAGGTGTTGGTTAACTGTGATGTGTTCATGCAATATTCTTATAATTTTAATATTAACACTAAGCAGGCCCTCTGGTGGTTCAATGGTAAGTTTGAGGGCTTCTAACTTTAAAAAATGGATTTTGATACCCAATGTGGGGAGAGTAGAGATGGTTCATTGTGTAGTTTAGTGCTTAACAATAAACAAACACGAAGCAGTACGACATTGATTTTTTCACACTTCAGTTTTAATTACTGTTTAAGTTAAAAAAATAACCTAAGTAAAAAAGTAAATGCATCTTTCTAAAGAGCACAAATTAATTTCTGTTATATATTTGGATTTTGTATCATTTTATTTGGTACATTATTTAATCAAATAGATATTTCTGTACTTAGGTTACCTTTAGTTATTTTTTATTATGCTCAGAAATATGTACTATGCTTTTAACTGGCTTGAGAAGGTGTTATGGGATGGTATCTATTAGAAATGTAAAGCATTTATAAAGAACTAGATTTAATTTATTATCAACGCAAAACTTGAAGATTAAAGACTTGGTTATCATTCTAATGTAAGAAAAATTCTACTCTTCAGAAATATATAAACAAAAGAATTAGAGAACTGACAGTACTAAGTTGCTTGTACAGCTTGAAATGACTTGAGTAGGTTGCCATAGTTGTTATGTAAAGTCAGGGCTTGATTTTAAGGAAACTTTCAGATTGTCCAAAGAACAATTACAAGAATTACAACTAAAAACTTCCTCGAATGACCAACTTAAACCCCGTTTTCTCTGACAGATGACTAGCACCCCCGAACAGACTCTTACTCAAAACAGCATCGCAGTCTACTATACACTTATCCATGCCCACACGTAATGTTGGCTCTGATTCTTTATCAAAATTATTGGTAAATTCCCTAACTATGACTTTGAAAATTTGAACCCCAAAACAATATCTTCTAGTCCATTTGTTTGTTTCAAAAAGATTGTACTTTGTACAGAGAAATGTTGGTACCATCCATCAAAAGGGGCTGAAAACAGGAAAAGTTTGCTTTTGGGATTGGCTAATAATGCTGTTTTAGTCACTAAACTGTCTATTATGGACAAGCTGCACCTCTGTGCTGCTTTATGCACATAAATTTTGTACGGAGTTCAACAGAGCATGAATAGTTATGTGTGTGGTAATACAGGACAGTGTATACAGGTCAGTTACATTACCACACATTGTATTGCACAATGTTTGTATGTATATATAAGGGTGGGAAGGAATTTGCAAGGAAAACAAATGCTGTTAACACGAATATTTAGGTAGATTAATTTCTAGTATAGATGCTTACATCAAAAAAACTAACATGGCTGTCTCAACTTCTTACCAATGAACAATTGATAGGACTAAAATGATCAAATTTAGAAAATCAAACTCAGAATTTTATCATTAATTGTCATAGTTGAAACACTAACCCCACTTTTGATTATGCACCTATAGGCCTAAGGCTAACATTAGATTGGCATGACCAATCGAGTACAGGAAATACAGAAGGCCTAGCTACCATGAGTAAAATGGGAAAACCCATGAATTACCTCTCTCAGTATGGGCTAGAGTAGATATTTCAGTGCACATTTCAGTATAAAGGTTTTTTTTTATTGAGGTACAACTGTTCCCCATAAAACAGGTACTAATAAAAAAATAATTTCATGTAATTCAAATATGTATTTACTGAATTTTATATTTATTTCTGTATCTTTAAGTTTATACCAATTTTATGGAAGCAGGAGTAATAAAGGGATGAAAGGAGCTTATATTGTAGAATACAGAATAAAATCCTCACTGGAGACACAGAGCAGTCAAGCTTGTTGGGTAACTTTAAGAAAAAACTAACATGGTGTAAGATTTTCAACAATTCAGTGTACTGTTTAGTGAATGAAGCCAAAAGTTACTGTGTTTTATCATATCTTTCAAACCTTTTTGAGTTTGGAGTCAGTGAATCTGACTGCTCCACTCTGAAAGAATTATGTAATTATTTCTTAAATTATTTTGCAGATGTTATTCATGTGAAATACTAGATCTTTTATGAAAACTGAGTAAGACTGATTTATGAGTTAGTCCAAACAAATGTTAACTGATGCAGAAAACACAACATTAATCATTGTCATCATGCAAAAACCCACTTTTTACTTTGAGTTTCTCATTCAAAATGGAATAAGAAAGCATCAAAATGTACCATTTAATGTTTTAGTATGCTGAACCATGTTTACTCCTTTGTAACATTAGTTCTATCATCTACAGTACATTTGACAGTCTGCAGAATTGATTCAATAATACCGTTAGATTGAATTCATATGATGAAGTATGTATCTTCAAAAAGCATACTACCCAGCACAACTCTGGTAACATCTAATTGTTTAAGTTGGCTTCTTCATCATTGGGAATTTTTGTAGATGTTCTGAATCATGCTCTCCACTGCTCTGCTACTTAAAAGTGCCAGCCTGCACTGAAGTGTTAAGTAATCGATAAGTTTTGCCTGTTTGGTAAAGTAGTTTGTAATGACCAAAATGTATCAGATACAATTATCTGTCTCTGAGAGATAGACATCTATAACCAGGACTGTACTCTGCAGTTGTAATTCTATGAAAAGAGATTTTCCTGGTATGGCTGGCATTTTCTCTTGGCAGCACACTCACAAATATTACAATGCTTACATGATCTTTCATTATGAATGGCAAGAAAAATACTTTTTATATGTTGGCAGTAGCAATCTTCAGCCCTTATGTCATAAAAATTTGAATTATTTTCTGTAACCACAAAAGCATCCATGAGAGTAATTATACCATAATTTTTGATAATGTATGCATATCTTTACAAAATTTTGCAGATTATTACTAAACATTACAAGGCTTTCATACACAAAGTATCAGATGTTTAAATTAAGTATTAAGATTTTTTTTATTAAAGATTTGCTCAGGAATTTTTTCTTTCAGAATGTTTACTATCCAAGGTGCAAAGTAACTTTGATTTTAAGATTAAAAATACTTTTCTTTATCTGAAACTTGTCCTGTTTCATTTGCATAATCTCTCTATCCTTCTAGGTATACATCAGACGTTTTTTGAATAAAACTTTATATTTAATCTGTTATTTTATCAGTGCTAGCTCTGTATGATGTTGATCGATTTGACTGACCTCATAACCATCATAAAAATTAGGAAAAAGATCAATATTACTTTTTTTTGTTTAGAATAACTGCATATTGTAACAGGAAACCACAAATGTTTATTCTAAATAGCTTAAATCTTGTAGCAGTATACATCTATTTATATTTATTAATTTTTGTTTTATTGACCTTTGAACTGACTAAGAATACCCCAACAAAGGTTTAAAATTATACATTGCCTGTGCAGTTCATGTTACCATATCAAATAGCGTAACACACAAGCTGCTCACATGTATACCTCATGAATTTTTTATTATCTTTCTTTCATTATCTTACCTAATAAGTTTCTATTTTTTACATTTTAGTTACTATTATAATAATAAATAGTGAAAACAAATGAAAAATAAAAAACCTCATAATTAAATATCAAACATTTTTATTTTTGCTTTATATTTTATCTGTTATTTTCTTTACTGTAACATTATACTTGATTCTCCAGGTTGTAGGTAAACAATCAAAGTATAACAAAAATAAATGCTGCAAATGCAAAATAAAATGTATAGTATTGTTAGTAGTGATCACAAAATTTGAAAGTACTTATGATCAGAGTTTACACTTCTCACCTTTTCACACATTTTTTGTAAAACTTGATAACAAGGAACCCACTTTTAAGAAAATTAAAAATGTTTTGAGACGGCTTGACTTGGTAATGAAAAAAACTTTATTAAAAAGATGAAAAATCCTGTCGAAACGTCTTACAGTTATAATAAAATATTTTCACTACCCAATCAAGCCATCTCAAAACTTTTATTATTTTCTACGGTTATTTTATTTGCCAACAGATATCTTAGCAACTAGAAAAAACAAAATGAATAGTTGTCTGTCCTTTTCAGTTCCAAAGTAAATGTCCTAAGAGTTTCTTCTTATCTTTTTACACATATTTCCTCTGGTTATTCTACTGTTAGCAGCTGGAGTATAAACCTGTCAGATATAAAGCAATGAATCACCATTCCTGTTTAGGTGTTACCATACTTTGACACTGTCAATATCAAATACAATTTTATGACACAATTCCTAGAACTTTCCTTGCTTTGAAAACACAGTGGGGTAGAATTTATCAACTTGTTGACAGTATAATGGTTGCAACAAGAATTGTCTAAAGTGCATTATAAAATGCTTATGCTATGGTTTTGTTGAAAGTTTTGGCCATTCCAATAAACTTGGTAGGTATTTGAATGTTGGTTGATAAGCAGTTGTTTCCTACAGAGTTTATTCAAATTCTGGCTTTGGAAACACAGTGGGGTAAGATTTATTGGCTTGTTTACATAATGCAGTAGTTGCAACAAGAATTTTCTAAAAGTACTATATTAAAATGAGAGAAAACATTTATGATATGATCCTGTACAAAGTTGTATCAAGTCCAATAAACTTAGGTAGGTGTGAAAGTGCTTATGAACACCCTGTTTCCAGTAAATGCAGAGTTTCCAATATTTTGGAAGGTACAATGAGTAGGTTACCATACATTACATATGTATATTATTACTATTTACAAATAAATATTTAAATTTCAGTTATTTTTCTTAAAACATAGAACAGTAAATAAAAAGCATTTGGAAAAACAATGTTCTCCACTACTTACAATGTTTTGAAGTTATTTTTTGCACTTGTGAGTCATACTTGCTAACCCTTATCTTAAGCATTTTTTGTAGACTTTATATATGCATTTTGGAATACTAAAAAATTATAAATGATTATACTGATACCACAAAAATCTATTTTATTTTACCAGGCTTCCTAACTATGCTGTATTTTGGTCTAAAAAAAATCTAATTTCTGTTTGGAAAATAGCATTGATCATAATACAAACTTTCTAACATTATAAGAGCTTTTCTCTCATAAATAACTTTGAAAGATTAACAGAATTATGTTGAGGAAATGTAGAGCTTTCGATTGGTTATAAACATAAAGGTATATAAAAAAGCAGTCATGGATGAACAAATCTTCTCAAATAGTAAAGTTTTGGGCAGAGCCAATATGATGGATTCCATAAATATTGTGATAACCCAGCAAATAGAAAAGGTATGAGGTTCTTATTTTACATTCTAGCTTGCCAATATTGGAAATTTGAGTTATAATTCATATGAAACTATAGATATTGTGTTGTGGGTGGCATCATAAAATGTAATCTGACCAAACCCTGAAAATGACACCAAAATTGATATTAAGCTATTTTTTTCATTTTTACTTTCAATTACAAAATTAACTAATGTATAGTACTAGAATTTGAATTAAAGTCTACAATTTGATAACAAGTTTATTGACATAAATTCATAAAATAGTATTTCAATAAAATTTTGAGTGTAAGTCTACAAAAGTGATGGCATGCCCTCTGACCCCTAGCTACCCATATTGATAGGGTTAACTGAGGTTTTCTGACCGTAGCATACTTCTCTTTTCTTGTTAAAGTAGCCATAATCCAAGAATGTATAGTAAAAAAGCTGAACTGTCTCGTTTGTCAGTCCACTTTACAGCTGCCATAGATCCACATTTAAAAAATTGCGTTTCCACTTTTATATTGAGAACAAAAAACATAAGAGATTTACTACATATATTCTCCATTGTGTATCACAGGTTTCAGAAACAGTACATGTTTTAATAGACTGCAAAAATTCAGAAAGAACTCTGCTGGATTAAGATCACCAACTGTTTATTAACCCTTTTGCAGTGGGATCGTGTAAAATACACTAACCTGTCTGGGAAAGGATACATGAGTAACAATACATATGGTAACTCTGAGCTCTCTAAATGTATCTTCACTAAAAACTGGTAAAAAAATTTTAAAGGTTACAAGTATCTTGTACACAAAGAATGTATTGTAGTTATTGGTGTGGTGATTTTCATTTTAAGGATAGAAATACTTTTCTTCATCTTAAAGTTTTTGAGTTTTATTTGCGTAACCCCTAGAATCTCCTAAATGAATATCAAAAGCTTTTTAAGGTAGTTGTTTTTATTTTAGTTTTCAATTTCTCTACCATATCAGTGACTACAGATTTATTATTATCAACATACAGTGCAATGAAATGTTTCAAATTAAGAAGTAGAAAAATCTACATACCTTTTAATTTTTCATAGAATATCTTTAAAGATCTTCTTTTAGTTATATTTGTAATTTCACCTCTTTTACTTTTCACATAAAGCTAATTTTTAATTTTATTTTTCTCATATTTATTGTTTTTCTCAAAACAAGTCAACAGTGCCCTTGTGGAATATTACAGTGTCTGGCAGAAATACGCAATCCAACAGCAAAATTTTCATGCATTTGTGTAATATTGCAAACCTTGAGAACCAAGGCAAAGTTTGAGATAGATTTATAAAATGTTTAAACCTTTCAGTTATGCATTTCAAAACATAAATAATACATAATTAACTAAAATATAATAGTAAGACCTAAATATAATTTAACTGTCTCTCTAAATACAACATACTTAGGTAAAAAACAACTGTAAGTGCTATCATGGACAAAGCAGCCAACAATACTACTGACAGTTACATTTATCAGATGACGACAACTGAGTGCAAATTTCAAAATAACTATTTTTGGATTATAGTGTAAAATGAACTTTTTCTAATGGTTATAAACGTGTCAAATAACTACATGTGGGTTGTAAATCTCAAGGCTAAATGTAGAAGGTGGGCTTGGCACCTGTCAGGAGTTGGTAAAATTTATCTCTTGTTTCAACTGAACTCAGCCAAAGAACTTTGGAACATACATGTAAATACTGCAGTAAATGTAGTTTTTGTCTATACCTACATCTAGATACACTATAGTTCTTTGTTTCAAGTTAGAGATCGTAAAATTTCAGATTTATGAACACTCATGCATCATGTGAGAACAAAACTGAAGTTTAAGTATTTTTTGAAGGTTTCTTTTGAAATAAAGGAATTAAAGCGTAGACAACATAAAACTTTGAATTATAACATACATTCTAATGTTCATTTTGTCCACACTTTGATAATAAAGTTGTTTAATTAAAATTTTAAAGTAACTCTTGTGCTTCTTCACCTTCTGTGTGCCATGTCTCTTGCTGTTCTTTGTCTGGGTGTTTCTGGCCCAGGTGCTTTTAGTGTTTTCTTTTTTGACCATAGTATTTCATCTTCTGACTGAGATTAATTAAGACCCGTAGTTATAGTTAGATCGAAGTAATCTAATATGTACTCAACAGTAGCATCAATACGTCTTACATTTTTCCTTTTCTTTGGTGGTTCAGTATGATGTACGACTATCTTGTTTACATGTGCTTCCATATGCAAACTAGAATAGAAAATGGATGCCGTGCAGTACAACAAAATATCTGAGCTATAAAACCAAAGTTAAACTGTTAGTTTTCATTCACTGCTGTAAATTCTCAGTCTTTTAATACAGTGAATAAATTACTTGCAACACTGTAGTTAAATAACTGTTGTATTTCAATGTGATCAAAACCAACAAAAGTTGCCTTCAGCTGCAAAGTGCACACTCACACCAGCTGTATACTGAAACTATTAATCAAACATTATATATATATTAACATATGCATACATGCACACACACACACCTGAAGAAGACAAACCAGTGTTCTGTTGAAATATAGTTTGGTAATGAGCAGTTTTATGTACTAGCTCTGAAGAAGCTGCAAAAGCAACACATAAATTGAAAAAAGTTTTCTTTTGGAGGGAGTTTTTAGGAGAAACTATGGGAACTGGGGATTGCTTCTAGTACACATAGGGTAGAAAACCATGAGAAACAAACAGATCCTTTTTTATTCCTATTTAGTTGGTTTTATAAACACTTTTAAAAACAAAAACTAAATGGGAAATTCTTACGTATTAACACCTCATAGCATATCACAGTTATTTTTTGATGTAAAGACCTACAAGTACCTGTTTGCCATTCATTTTAAAACTGAAAATGTTTTTCAAAATTCACAGCAAACAAGTTTTGGAATCAGGCATGTCTTTTAGTAGTTGTAGAAATTTTTTTATAACTGATAAAAAAAAAAAAGGACACTTTTGTGGCATAAGAAGAGAGGCTGGTGCTTGAGCCCACTCAGGAAACTGACTTGCTTCTCCATTTTCTCTTCATTTTTCTAGATATTTTATTGATCATCATGTGCTGTGTATTTGAAAAAAATATTGATTTATTTAAAAAATGAATATTTTGTACAAAATCAAGATTATAAACTGGTTAAAAAGGTCCAAGATAAGAATAAACTAGCTTAAGAACTTTCAGGCTGCTTTCCTATAGAGTCGAACAACCTTTTTTCATATTGCTACTATGCTGACAATATTAATGGTATTATTTGTTACTAGTATGTCTTATGGAGTTTGTTTTGTCAAAAGCAGTTTTCATTGAGTCACCAGCTAGACAACATTTAATTCATAAGTACAATGTAATAGGCCTGTATATATATATTGTTAATACTCCAAATGTGATAACTGTATTGCTAAACCTATTTCTTTTTCAAGTTACTTAATTATATTACATAAAATATTAAAAGAAACATCCAGAGGTTAAGGTATATAAAGATGCATGGAAATACTTTGCACGAAATAACAGAAAAGAATCAGAATCTACCTAACCATCCCAAATTTATATTCATTGTAATTAGAAACACAAGTAGTATTTTCTTTGACCTAACTTAACATCAATACATTTTTTTTCAACCTGAATATGATACTTGAAGTTATTACATTTTCAACTGGGTATGTCGGTGGTACATATATTTTAAATGTTATTCCTTTAAAGTCTAGGCTTTAAGCCTATTGAAGACACATTCTTACACTGATATTATACTAGCATAAATTCACAATTTGTTTTATGAATATAATCATGTATCTTCTGTTTGTTAAGAAGGTTCTTTTACTTTTAGTACACTTCATGGAACTTAATTGATCCGAGTCAGTATATTGGAGCAACAGTTCGTCTGGTTTCAAGCACTCGTGACAGTGCTGTTGTTGAGCTTCTAGAAATTCAAGAAGAAGAGAGAAAAGATAATACATCGTGAGTGAACTTTAATATCTGTACAGTGTAATAAAAGGTCGAGTACATTATATTAAACGATCTGGAATATTCAAGTAAGGAAGCATTTGATAACACGGCCAATTTAATGTTATGGTGGAATAGAATGCTTCTATATTTTGACATGGCCATTTTTTAGGTTCCATCTGGAAGGGTATGTTATAGCAATTTCCAATGCTAAATATTCATATGCTCGGATCATAAAGGCATGTTAAGATTAGGGATTTCAAATTTCCAAGACAGAGATATTCTTTAAACTTAATGTCATTGGTAAACAGAGGAACATGGATTAATTTTTAGCCTCAGTACTCTCCAGAAAGAGACCTGTAAGAACTCATACTCTAGCTGTGGTAAGCAAAGTGTTTTGTAACAGATGAGAATCCACAAACAACAAGTTCAGTGGCAAAAACCCTCCACATGTCCCAGTATTAGTATGTAACACATACAAGAAGAATTACAATTTGCCAAGTTGACAGAAGTTGTGTGTACACATGTTGCTTTTACAAAATATCAGTTCTGTTTTGCCTACTTCAAGCAGCAGAAAAATTAAATAGGTATTCATGCTACTCCATATGAATACATGCTAGTCAAGTTGCTGATGCAAGCCTATGGATTTCTTTCAAATCAGACTCTTGAAATATATGCTAGGTGGATTATAGAAAGCATTAGGCAGGAGGAGTATGCTTTGAACATGGCAGTTTTATCATAGAACCTTTTGCAAGGGAAACTCATTGCGGAGTTATTATAAAGATGCACAGTCATCAGATAGAGCATGACTGGATGTGTTGATATTGGCCATAAAAATGTAACAAGGCTTAAAAATAGTTTTAATATATCATACTCAGCTTTTGCATATGTATAATTATTGTAATGCTATTTAGCCAATTAAAAATGAAAGCATACACCTTTCAGTTTTTTAGTACATTTGCTTTATAATAATTTCATAAAAATTCACATTTTCCTTATTTTACATTCTAATAGTTTTGTATATTGTAACTTTTTAGGCATGTACGTGATCTGTGTATTTCATTTGTATAAATGTTTATTTTGAAATATGTCTAGGAATGGGGAATCTGATTCTGCAGTAAAGAAAGAAACAGAATCAGAACGGGAAAGTTTTGAAATTGTTCTGCAGGCCCTTCTCAGTCAAGTACTTGATTCTAACTTCATGAATGAGATCACTACAGAAAATGGTAAGTTTTTCATATAGAATTCTCCTGAAGTATACTTCTGTTTCCTCAGAATTCAGATTGTATTATGATCATAGCCAGCAAGCTAAGAAGATTTTATTTTAAATCAAAATAGATAAAAACTATACCATGTTTTAGAATAATTTTATTGCTGAGTGGCATTGCTTTTCTCAGATAACAGTCTGGCCTTCAGAATAATACAAGTTTAAATAAGAATGTATAACAGTTACATAACATACTTAAATTTACTGTTGTCCATTAGTGACAAATATTTACTCTGATAAAAGATAGCATGAAAAAACTTTATGCAAAGGATAATGGTTTTTAAAACTTTCTCAGAAAATAACTGAAAAAACTTTTTTATAAATCATTAGTATCTGATGAAAAATATGAAGGTTTTGTTTTCTTAATTGTATGAACATGGGCTCGTGTATTTTACAAGACATTGTAGACACTACAAAACCATTAAGATATACATACTATAACTCTGAAAGTACTTAATGTATCTTCACAAAATTTGGCAAACGTTTAGTAAACATTACATGCCTTTTGTACACAAAAACTCAGATTTTTCAAGTAAGTATTAGTATTATTAAAGACTT
>NW_013666132.1:242591-280409 GCF_000517525.1 Limulus polyphemus
GTAAATAAAAAACTTTTATCTTAGCAGCAGGTTTTGCATTTGTTGATAAAACTGTAACATTAACATGTATATGCATTATTTATAACACTAACTTAACTTGTATATGCATTATTTATAACACTAACTTAGGTACAGTTATTTTCTGGCTTTTTAAAAATATGTCAAACTAACAGTTTATAATAGAGAACATTTTGTGAAAATAAACGTATTTCCACTGATTTCATTGATGAAAAGTTTGATATTTTTTATGTGCAATAATTCCATCGTAAGCTGTTACCTCTTTCTGAATATGATACAGCCGACTTTCTGAACAAAAAATAACCAACATCAAAAGGTATATTTACCCAAAACACAAAATCTGAAAGACATTTTGCATATTAAGATCTAATTAGATCAACCACACACATAGGAAGAAGATTACACAGATATTGTTAATCACATGCAACTAAATCATATCATTTAATGCTTCTAATATAAGTAAGATCTTATAAAACATCAAGATCTAATTACACCAATCACATACAGGAAGACAATTACACAGATCTTGCCAATTACATGCATTAAACTTAACATCATTTAATGCTTCTGTTATAAATAAGATAATACCTGGAGATCTGATAAAATCTTATTACTTATAGTTTACCATGAACAAAAAGTCTGAATGACATTTCTCCCTCCTACATATCAGGATCTAATTAGACCAACCAAATATACAGATCTTGCCAGTCAATTGCAGTAAAATAAAACATGGTTCAATGCCTCTATTGTAAGTTAAATATTAACTCTGCAGATCTCTAGAAGTGGGTAAGTTAAATAAAAAGGGGAATATTCCCCATTATCTTTTTTATTGCAACTGCAACAAGAGCAACATGCCAGTGTATCCACAGTTTTTTGTTATTTTACACACTTTTACATTACATCTTGAAAGCTTTTGCCCTTTTACACATGTTGGCTCTTTTTTTTATATCACACATTTATATGGTTGACCCTGTATTTTGAAGTTGGTTGTTTTTGTACGTAAAAATGTTTTTATCAGATATCACTACTTTTTGTTTTGACAATCAGTATCATTTCTGTTACTTTATAGAATTTAGGGAAATATAAAATTTGTGCTCCAGTTGTTATATCACTCTTGTGAGTAATTAATAGTTTTTGTCAATTTATGAGTCCTTATTACATAAACTACAGTGATTATGTTAAAAATTGCACCCATTTTCATACAATATATATATATATATATATATACATACACTTACATACATTTGCTCTGCTCTATCACATTTTTAACCAATCAAAAGCTCAGAATTTTCCCAACATGGTTTTCTCATCTTCTTGAAGGTGGTAATTTCTCAAGATTATTTCTTTTGTCTCCAATTTCGGAAGGAAGGGGTGAGTAAAAATGTTGTTTGAGAAACAATATTTTTAGACCCAAATACAGTTTAGTTAGTAAGCCTGATAAATTATGATCAATTTCTGTTACATTGGTAGAGTAATTTATAATTTTTTGTTAATTTAAAATGCGTATATATAACCTAAAAACGTTTTACATCTTCCACATGCAAAATTCAACAAGGCTTAATATGCAAGTTACGGCAAGCGAGTACAAACTTCTTTATAATCTTAAGTAGTAGAGATCATTGTTTTCTATATATTTCTTTATTTACTGTTTTACATTTTAAGAAAAATAACTGAAATTTAAAAATTTATTTGTAAATAGTAATAACATATATATGTAATGTATTATAACTGAAATGTGACTATATTTAAAAGATACTGGTCAATTAGAAGAAGGCCGTTTTTATACTATTGGATATGCTAACATGAGTGCACATGCGCCACATCATTGCGACTTCTGTAATGTTAGTCAGACATGGCTGAAAGGTCAATAAAATAAATATATATAGATGTATAATGTTATAAGATTTAAGCTATTTAGATTAAACATTTGTGGTTTTGTGTTATAATTTGTAATCATTCTAGAATAAAAAAATGGGTAATTTATATATATTTCCCAGTTTATTATGGTGGTTATGGGGTCTGTCTAATCAACCAAACCAACACAGAGATACAATAGTGAAAATAATAGATAAAATAATTATCTTCAAGTTATAGAGATTTTTAATGTGTAATTTGACAGTTTTTTGAAGCATAAAAGTATTTTTAATCTTAAAATCAAAATTACTTTGCATGTTGGATAGTCAGCATTTGAAAAAAAAATAATGCACAAGCAAATCATTACTTAAAAAAATCTTAAAATTTAACAAAATAAATCAGATATTTTGTGCACAAAAGCCTTGTAATGTTTACTAATGATCTGCAAAATTTCATGAACATATGCATCCTGTTTTAAAAAATTAGAAGTATGAAAACTATAACAAGCACAAAATGGTTATGAGGTCAGTCTCTGGGACCGAGCCTGGTAAAGAGCAAGATGACAAATGATAAAAACAGCAAGCAATATCTTTTTACCAAACTTTAAATTCTTATTTCTCTTAACCTTTAACAGCTATAATCCATTTTACTATGGTACTTTATTTTAAGACTGATTACAAGTAAGATTTCTTCCAAAGTGGGATTTTAACCCCAGCTTCCAGGGGAAGCTATCAACACAAACGCAACATCTTAGACCATTACACCTCTCCATCATTTCAGATTTTCCATGTGCCATTAGGTTTTTAAAGTCCTCAGATCTAGCCTAGTGGCTGTGGAGACTAATTCACCAGTAACAAAATTATCAGAACAATATTCATAAAGAATATCAGTATATATGCTGCAGTGTCAAACCTTAGTTCAAATTAATATTTACCACTGATTTCTTTTGTGCCAGTCCTCCCTTGTTTGCTATATGTTTTGAATGAGTAGAAGTACAATAATTTTACCCCATTTTTGACTGCTTATTTTATCTAAGCTCTGAAAACCATATAATATTACCTTTTTTAATTGTACCCACACATTTCTTTCATTGTATGAAAATCTAAGGACAAAATATGATAGATGAATAAACTTCTTAAAAGAAACATAGGTTGTTCATCACATAAAATTTGTGAAGGATAATTTGAATGTATTCTATCATTGGGTGGGTTCTTTTGGATTATTTGGTAAAAAATAATGCAATTCCAGTCCAGCTGATGATAATAAGTTAGCTTATTTCTTAAATAAGCAAATAATGTTTGTTACAAGCTACATTTCCTATCACTGAACATGCTCACCCTTTCAGTATTCCTATTCTGTCTCACAGCTACATTCACACCACATTTTCTCATGTCCTTTCTCACTACATCCATCCACCTTTTCTTCAGTCTTCCTCTTGTTCCTTCCACTGTAATATTTATCACTCTCCTACCAACATATTCTTTTTTTTACCATATAACTGAGTCATCTAAGGTGAGTTATCTTACCTTCTCCATAATTGTTACTACTTTCACCCTCTCACTAATGGTTTTTTTCCTAATGCAGTCTTTCTTTGACATCTCTGTCATCCACCTCAACATTTGCATTTCTGCCATTTTCATCATTCTGCTCTTCTTTCTTTCTTAAACTCCGGCAGTAAGCCCATACAACATGAATGGTCTTATCACTGCATCACAAATCTTCCCTTTCAGCTTTTTTGGCTTGTGTCTATCACACACTACTCCACTAACTTATTTCTACTTTATCTATGCTTTGTTTATTCTTTCCTTGGCCTCTTTACTCACTCTCTGCCTGCACAGTTGATTCAAGATATGTAAATGTCTCCAATTTCTTTAACTCTTAACCATCAAGAAGCACCTTGTCATCCTTTCTTACTTCCCCTTCACTGAATTTTGCTACCATGTGTTCTGTCCTACTTATTTTCAAACCATATCTCTAGACATTCTTTCAACCTTTTAAATTCCACTTTTGTTCTCTCCACAAAATACATCATCGTCTGCAAATAACATAGACCATGGCACTTGTCTTTATGCCCCTAAATATTGTGTCCAGCACCATAATAAAAGGAAATGGTTTCTTACCACACTTCTTACAAATGTTTCTACTCTTTCGTACATATCTAGGATCAGCCTCAAATATGGTTCTGGTATGTTCCTTTTTCTTAAGCACCACCACCATATCCACTCTCTTGACACTCTGTCATGAGCTTTTTCCTGCTCAATGAATGCTATGTACAAGTCTTTTCACTTTTTACCAAACTTCTCTGTTAACCCTCTCAATAGATATGTATGGTATTCTCATACTAGAAATAAATGACCTTATAACACCAAATCTATTACTTTTTAATTGGACACTCAGTGTTTCACTTACAGCTTCTTCAGGAGCATTCTACTAGTTTTAGTGGAATGCTCCTGAAGAAGTTGTAAAGTGAAATGTTTTGTGTCCAATTAAATAAAAATAACAAAGTTAGTGTTTTAAGATAGTTTATTTCTAGTATTAAAATGTCTTCTATACACCAATATGCACTGTGAAATTAAATATGGTATCTGTTGTTGATCTACCAGGCAGAAATTCAAAATTTTCTGTCCCTATTTCTATCCCAGCTTTTATCCACAACCATCTCCCAAAGCTTCATTTATGCTTCAACAGTTGCTGTGTCTTGCACTTCACCTTTTCGTTTGGATATTTGTACAAGGATACTTTCCCTCCAGGCATCTTTCATCTTCCCT
The DNA here is from genome assembly GCF_000517525.1 of Limulus polyphemus. Lineage (NCBI taxonomy): Eukaryota > Metazoa > Arthropoda > Merostomata > Xiphosura > Limulidae > Limulus > Limulus polyphemus. Next base: position 247,232 of record NW_013666132.1, read on the forward strand.
TCTGTCATTATAACATTGAAAAGCCTGAACAGCGCCTGTGTCCCTAATTTTTTTAGTTTCTTAAATGCTTGAATAGGTATATCATCTGAGCCTAATGCTTTCTCATTTTTCATTTTCTCTAACATTCTCTCTCTACTTCCACCACTGTAATGTGTTCGACCATTTCTTAGCTTTTTGCTTTTCCCTGGTTTCTTTCATTTGTTCTCTTCATTTAATAGGTTTTGATATTTGATATCTTTTTGATATTTATAACACTTGCAATCACCTTGCCGTTATTTTTCTTAATCGAATTCACCTTTTCTGTGTCCCTTGTTTTCATTTCCCTGTTTTTGGCTAGTCTGCACACAATTTTCTCCCCCTCTCTTTCTAACAATTTTGGTCACTACATCTAATAAAAATTTTAAAACCTCCCCATATCTTGTTTATATTTTTTATCCCATTCAATATGCATTCACTTCTTCAACATCTGGTCAAAAATCTTTTGATGTATCCGTTTCTTTCAGTCTCTACTACCTTATTTTGAGGGTACACTGTTTTACCACCATCCTTCCTGGGCATTTTCCTTCATAGTCAATCACCAGAATCCTGTGCTGTAGCATAATACGTCCATGCTATAAGTCTACATAAAATTTTTCACTATTTTCACTTCTTCTCTCCTAACCAATAGGTAATCTATTTGACTCTTAACATTTCCATTTCTATATATTTTCAGGTGTTCTCTTTTCTAAAAAAAATGTACTGACTATAACCAAATCATGTGCCTGAACCATCTACAAGGATCGCCTTGCCATCTTTATTTCTTTGTCTATAGCCATGTCCTCCATGCCACCTCTGTCCTGTCCAATATGTCTACTTGAAATTGTATGACCACTCTGATGATCTGGATCAGAGTGCAATAGAAATTTTCTGTGATTTGTATTTTATTCAGAATTAAGACTTTTTTTGTTCATTGTAATTATTATTGTAGAATTTTAGCAGCTCCTCTGGTATAAGTTATTACATAATTGTTTCCAATTTTTATGATCCAAACAACAGCTAGTACAACTTGAATGATCAGCTGCATAGCAGAAAGGTGTTTTTTTTTCTTAAGTCAGATGTATTAAGCCAGTAGGAAGTGGTCTCAAATCCAGATTGAGACCTTTATAGTGGCCTGATAATTCTAATGGTCATGTTGTACAAATAACAGTTATAACATGCCATAGGTTATCTTCCATGACTTTTCAGGGTGTCCAGTAGACTAGTTTATGATAACACATCCACTAACTTCTCATTGTGAATCTGGATAAACCAGAAAGAAATGTTGTTTTGCTCTGTGATTATTAGTTGAACAGAAATATCTGATGGTCATGTGCTGGTAACATTTTCATACAACTATATAAAATAGAACAAAAGTTCTTAATTTTAGAAATGAAGTAAGGTTATATCCTTCCAATTTTAACATTGTGCAAGATATGCTAAAAAAATGTTCTGTATCACAAAAATGCACATAAATAGCGATATTCTAATCTTTAGAAAGTATTCAGATGTGAATTTACATATAGTACTAAAAATATGTCCCCCCTCTCTCTCCTTTAAACCTTGTTTTTGCATAGGTATGTATATATATATATATATATATGTATTGGGTGTACATATTAAAGGTGTGGCGATACAGTGATATGATACGAGTATTGTATCATGAAGCCGTGATGTGATTGTATCGATATATCGTCCGATACAATACCATTTATGTATCTTCACAAAATTTAGCAAGCTTTCAGTAAACATTACAAGTCTTTTGTACAGAAAAAATCAGAACTTCTAATAAAGTATTGTTTCTAAAAATTAATGATTCAATAAAGGAAGATGAGTATTGAGTACTACATGTTGTCTTCATTTCTTTTATCAAAAACATTACATCTAAAGTAACCTAACAATTTAACAATAACAAAATAGATAGACAGATATTAACTTTTTATTTTACTTTATTGCCAGCTGCCATTTAGTTGATCAAACCTGAGAATTTGAAATGTGAAGTAGTTAAATAGGACAATGATAGTAATACAGATAATAAATTACAGACAAGACTGTCAAACTTTGTAACAAACTGTTGGTGAACTGTTGTATCTATGTACGTATCATATCAATGCATCAATATCTAGATATGTATTGTATCGACTACTGTGATGAGATACACACCTCTAGTACATACGTATTATCAGTTGCAAAATAGTCAGTCTCAAAGTGTTTTACTAATTTAAATTAAACATTGTTCTTTGGCCTTATAGGTCAGAAACAAATCAATAAACAAAAGCAACTTATATTGCACATGTTACAGTTTATCACTTATTCACTAATGAATAAGCAAGCCTTAATTAAATATAACATGAATTTTTAATGTTCATGGACATCTTGTTCGTCATAAGTTTTATCATACAAATTACAATGTTTTCCTAGTGGCATTTTAGATCTCAAATGAAATCATAAAGCATCTTTGATATTTGATTTTTTATTAGCTCTTCATTGACAGGTTTCATCGTTTTGACCAATTTAACCACCATCTAACCATGAAACTATACATACTATAACTTTAATGTAGTAAGTGCATCTTCTTGAAATTTGCCAAGTGTTTAGTAAAAATTACAAGCCTTTTGTACATAAAAAAATCAATTTTAATTCAGTGTTTTTATTAAAGATTTGTCTGTGAATATATAGAGTCGGAGCATAACTCAAACTGACTACTCTGAGTGCAAGGCAATTTTCTTATTAAAATTGAAAATGATTTTTTTTTATTTTACAGTTCTCTAATTACATTTGCATAAACCCTTGAAACCTCCTAAATATAACTGTGTATTTTGTCTGTTAGTTTCTCTAACCTAATGCTGTATACAGGCTTGGTCAAATTGAATGACCTTGTAACCACCACAAAAAATTACGAAATAAATTAAATTACCATTTGTTTCTTTTTAGAACGTCTGCATACTGTTACACAAAATTACACACTATTTGTTCTTACAGCTAAAGCTAATACAATTTAAATTTCATGGTCATTTAGATTTATTGCTTTACTGCCACTTAGATTATTGCCAAAGCAAGTTGCCATAGCAGAGAGGCTTTGTGTAAACCTAGCATTGAGTTACCAGCATGCTTGTGCTATCCAGTTGTGTTTTTCTTGAATTAGATTTTTTCATTTGATTTTTCTTACCTAATGTAGCAATAAATAACAGTAAATTTAGCATTTAAATATGATCATTTTTTTTGTTCTCTGAGTCTCTATGAATGTTAAACCATTTTTTGTAAGAGAGTTGTTAGTACTTCATTTTTATTTATTTTAAATATACAACTTAGAACACAAAATATTAAACTTCAAGAAAAAACAGTGGTCTAAAACTAATTTAACTGGCTTTCTAACTGAGATATATATGCATTAAAGTACTTTTCTTACTTGGTTGAGGCTATCTTTGTGATAGGAAATAATGAAATTGATGCAGAATATCTCAAAACTGATCATGAGAACACTCTAACCTCTTAAGGAATGACAATAAATTAAATTTCTTTCTATTTGCTATAAATAATCCAATATTAAAATCCATAAGAGAATTAATCACATTTTTTAAAGACAGCATTCTCTAGGAGGGGCATGGCACCTGAGTTTCAGTTTATGACATATAACTATTAATTCTTTCCACACAGGCTTGGTCAAATTGACCGAGTTCATAACCATGTTATAAAATTTTGCTGACTATCAGCTGACATTACAAGACTTTTGTATACAAAAAATTAGATTTTTTAATTAAGTATTTTCAATAAAGATTTGTCTGTGAATATATTAAGTGGATCTGTTTACTAGTCTGAGTGCAAAGTGATTTCTTGTTCAGATTAAAAATACTTTCATTTATCTGAAACTTATCTTTAAAACTGTCTAAATAATTTTAAAATGTTATTTTTCAGTAAAACTTTATATTTTATCTACTCTAAATATATATATGAGGTTGGTCAATTTGACTAACCTGATAACCACCCAAAAAAATTTGAAGTAAATATAAATTACTTTTTTTTCTTTCTAGAATGACTTCAAATTCTGACATAAAACTGTATTTTTCTATCCTAAATAGCTTTAAACTCATCACATTATACATCTGTTTGTACTTAGGTTTTATTGCCCTTTGAACTGTGTCTAAATCAACATTTCCACCATAAAACTTGTAAATCAGTTGGCAAACCTGGAGCTTGTGTTCCTTATTGAATTACATAACACATTGGCTACTTATAAAGTAACTAAAATCTAAAAATAGAGATCTTTTTAGGTTAGTCAAGATTAGATAAAATAAATAATATAATAAAAATGTTTCACGAGACATGCAAACAAGCAGCTCGTGGATAATGTAATTCGTGAACATAACATGAGTTTCACGTTCCCCGAGTGACTTACAATTTATAATGGCTCGGATTGTGGTTAGACATCAAAGGACAATCAAAGGGGCAATAAATCAATAAAATTTAAGTATAAATAGATGTATACTGTTACGAGCTTAAAACTATTTATGTAGTTTGATGTTACAATTTGAAGTCATTCTAGAAAGGAAAAAAGGTTAATTTGGATTTTTTTTATATATATTTTTTTCATTTGTTCGACCCTGTATTTAGATAGCGTAGAGAAAATAACAGATATAAAGTTTTACTGAAGAAAACTTTTGAATTGTATCTAGGAGGTTTTAGGGATTATACAAAGGAAATTTGAGGTTTTTAAGATGAAGAAAAGTATTTTTAATCTTAACTTGTAAATTATTTTGCACATGGACTATTGAAAACAAATAATCAATATATTCCTGGACATATCTTTATTTTAGTTTGTTAAAAATACTTCACTAAAAAAATATAAATTTTTGTACGTGAAAGCCTTGTAATGTCAACTGAAAGACTACCAAATTTCATGAAAATATACATGCTATGTTAAAAGTTAGAAGTATTAAATCTATAAAGACTTTAAACGAGTACAAAGAGGTCACATGGTCGGTCAAATTGACCGAGCCTGTGTTGAGAGTTAAAGCAAGAAGAATAAATGCTATAAATTTTCCATTTAGTTCAGGAGTATCTAATGTATAAATGTTGAGTCCTTGGAAATGTTGAAGATAATATTGGAGTGGAAAGAAATTCTAAAATGCACAGTCCAGACACAAAAATGTCATTTGATAAATAAAAGTCAAGATTGAGAACTTGTTTAAATAAGTGCATTTGAAAATAAGAAATTGAAACTTGTTTAATATTAAAATTTAAATTATAAACTACATTTTTATGCCAGGTTTATTAAAATATATTGATAATAAAGTAGTTTTATTAACTTTTGAATGTAACTGTAAAAAATATTGTGATGTGCACTTTGACCTACTCGTATATATCGAGTTAAGGAAATCATCTTTTTCTATGTTGTCTAATCAGACTTTACATTTCATCGACCCATAGAATCTATAACATCTGTTTATCAATGAACACTTAGTAAAAAAAGAATTGCTAGATTTTATTAGTGTTCTTATTTATTTATTTTTCATTACTTACTTTAAAGTGTCCTAAAGTTTAGAAAATTTTGAAATTATAATATTAAAGTCGTTCATATGAAAGAATACTGCACACATACTTATCAGTGAAATTTTCAGTTATATAGGCTAGTAATTTCTATACTTTTGAAAAGTATTATTGATGTTTCAGTTATATGAGCTGTTATATTTGTTTATATAGATGAGTACTTTCTATCCTGTATGAAAAGAATTGAAGATGTTTCAGCTGAGAAGATGAAAACGTTACTACAGCAGTATTCAAGTTCTTTGAATGAAGAACTCTGTCGCTGTGCTGAGTTATTTCCTTCTGTCAACACTACGTCTTTGAAAGAATCAGAGTCTACTCAGTGTCAGGTACTGTTTTTTGTTGGTTTGTCATAAGCAAATTTTTATGAATACTATATCAAAAACATTGTTTTTGTTATGACATATCGTATTCTACAAAGGAAAATTATTTTTGCTTTGAGATTTAGTACATTATATGGAAAGGTTATTGCCCCACTAGGCACAAAACAGTCAATGTGTGCGAATGTTTAATGAAGTATTTTCACAAGATATTTCTCCTTGAATATATGAAGTCGAAGTGTTGACTGCTTTGAGTGCAAAGTAATTTTCATATTAAGATTAAAAATGCTTTTCTTTATCTGAAAAATCTCAAATTTTATTTGCATAATCTTGAAAACCTCCTAGATAAATTTAAATTTTTTTCTCAAACTTTATATTTTATCTGTTATTCTTGCTACCCTATACAAAGTTGTTCAATTTGTCTGACCTCATAACCACCAAAAAAATAGAAAAAGAGTAATTTAAATTATCCTATTTTCTTTCTAGAATGACTTCAAATTATAACATGAAACTACAGTTGTTTATCCTGAATAACTTTAAACACATAATAATGTACATCTGTTTCTACTTAAATTTTATTGTTTTATTGCCTTTTGTACTGTGTCTAACTAATATTTGTGCCACGGAAGTTGTAAATCACTTGGCAAATGTATAGCTCATATTACCTATTGAATTACATAAAGCATGGGCCACTTGTGAGTTGTTTGCGAGCATATATCATGAAACATTTTTATTATTATTAATAATAACATCCAAAAGTAGACAATGTCCCATAATTATTACAATATTCTGGCTTTCTAACTGTGACAAAAGCCGTTAAAAATTCAGTTAAGCTCTTAGATGTGTTTCTTATGGGAATAAAGTTTGAACTGAAAGAGAAATAATTCTTTGTACAGGAAACAATGTAATATAATATGTCATTTAATAGATTAAAACCTTGGCTTTCTATTGATTATAAATAATATAGTATTAAACATTGGAGAGAACTGTTGGCAATTTGAGGATGTGACAGGTGGGCATGACGAGAGGTGTCTGATTTTTAGTTGATGACTCTGTAACTAACTAAGATTGAAGATTGTAAAAAGTATGCTTTTCCTGAGTTATGACAATATTATAATGAATAATTTGCATTAAATTTTGTACTTCAGGGATGATAAATAAATCAGAGAAGAGGGAATAGCTAGAGAGCAAATGTCACAATTTTCATACTAGGGGAAATTTAGGATTATTTTTTAATATTGCCTTGTAAAATTAAAACATAACTTATATGATATTAAAATGTAGGTTGTTAGCTACATAATAATTCCAAGTTTATTTTTATACCATGTTAAGAAAGTAGTTTAATTACATTCTGAATGTAATTTGCTAAAACCTTGTGACATGCACAGAAAATGATGGCCGTAGCAAAAGTGTTCAATAGCACTTATAATACTTCAAGATACCATATGCATATTTTTACAGTCAAAAACAAATTAAGAATGTATATCTGAATCTATCACTTGTACAAATAACCAAAAAATAATTAGGCCTAACCTTTTCTTATGGTAATTAAAATACCTCTGTATTAAACATTGCTATTTAGAAGAACGGTAATGAAAGAGATTATTTAAATTCTACTTCTAAGATGCATATACCTTTTTAAAGCTCAATTTTTAGATTTTGAAAGGTAAATTTGGATAAAAACAGTATATGAATGCTAGAAGAAAACAAGAAGTCTTTATTGTTTCTTATTAGTTCTAACAACACTGATGTTGGCTACAGTAATAGCAGCAACAAACACTGTTGATATGTTTTGTACAATACTTGATACATTCTATGGTTTTATTTATCATCACCAAATAGTTTATTCATTACATCCCTTTACTCAGCAAAACACATTTAGCTTCTAAATAACAACCAAATACTTAGTGAATTAAACAGTGTCTTGTAAACATAAAGAAATGTTTGTTTTTAGGGGGGGTAATACTACTGTTTTCAACAGAACATTGGTCTGTCTTATTCACGTGTTCACTTGCACTCAGATTAACTCAATAAAGACTTTGGAAGTTCACAAACAGGTTTTACTATAAATTCCTCACTAAGAAATTAATTTTTTTGAGAATAGCAGATTTATAATTTCTACTAATAGTTTGCAAAATTTCATGACACACTTAATACATCCAGAGTTATATGTATAGTTTTATATCTTAAGACTTAACAAAAACCTCAAATAAAACTTGGCAGTAGATAGTCATAATTTAAACAACTTTATAATAATCTATTGATTGGCTATTTCTCACTTTTTTCCAACACTCATCTGGCCATTCACAAGACCAAGGCAAATCCAGCGAGTAAACTTTGCAAATGAAATTCTCTTACACATGCCACAGAAAATCTTTGTCATAAGTCACTGAAGTCAATACTGGAGTCTGAAAGGCTTCCTGGCCAGTCACAAATTTTTTTTTGAAATTAGACTTTGCTCTGCCTAATAAATCTGCACCATGTTCGTTTTGGCATCAAAGTACAGATGAAAGTCAGTGATGGAAATGCAAACAAGTGGAAAGAGATTGACAATGGTTGCAAAGAGAAATTCTGCAGTCCATCATTTGCAAAAATAATGATACTTGAACTCAAAAATGGCAGTGAAAGGGTGGAAACGTAGCATACGAACTAGGCAATGTTTTATCAAAAGAATAATGTCCTGTTGTGGAAAGTTAGTGCAGTTGTACTGCTATTAAGAAGATCATTAAAAATTGTTAAGTTAAAAAGGGGGAATGGGGATCTTTAAAAAATTACAGAAGAACAAGTTACATAGCTTAAAGTGAAAATGCAACCACAAAAAAGTAAACATACAAGCTTAAGGTTTGAGACATTGTGTTGACATTATTTCTTCAAGCTACAAATATGCATTCAGTTGAATGTTACTTCTTTTTCAACAGTTTACAACTGCATTGGCTTTTTTTCCACCCAACAATTATTTACTGAGCGAGGTGGTTTTGTGTAAACATGTGATTAACAAGTGTTGAGTACAAAAAAAGCCACTTGCAACAACATCATATATATTATATATCAGGGGACAACATAGTTTGGTGGATTTGATTAATAGAAACTGCAAATAAATACTGAATTGGATTAGCAATTAACAAATATTGCTTAGCATCTTTTTAACATTCATCATTTTAACCCATTATGGCAACTAAATCCAGCACTAAAAATCTTAACTCTTTGTAACACATTTATTCAACTTTAAACCTCAATATTTAATTGTACCATACATGGCATTTCATGAAAAAAATAGTTCCTGGTATGAAAATCAAAACTGCAAGAAATACTAAACACCTCAGCTGTCACAAAATAATGCAACAATCGATTAACCAGAGAAAGAAACAACTTGAATATATTGCAACTGAACAAGGTTGCCACAAATCGTTTTTCTAATTAATCTAGTTTATTTGTTGTTGTTCTTTTGTGAGATCTCATCACTCTTCTTGGCTTTTTAAAAGAAGAAAATGTCTAATGACTTTTTAGCAGTAATTACCCCTCTCTGCATGGGCATCCTCTACTGTGCATGTCACGAGATTTTTAGTGACTAACATTCAAAATTTAATTTATCTACCTTTTACTTATGTTATACCAATTAGTATAGCATAAAATCATAGCTAATAATTCAGATTTTAATAGTATAGAAGTTTTTATTTTTATAAGGAAATATATTTAAAAATCCTGAATTTCCCCTAGTGTGAGAAATGTGACATTTTTTTATATGGGCATCCACTCTTTAATTTATTTAAATATTTTAAAAAATCCAGAATTTCTCCTAGAGTGAGAAATATGACATTTTTTCTGTAGACATCCCCTCCTTAATTTATTTATCAACACTCTAAGAAGTACAAAATTTAACGTAAATTACTTATCATAAAATCTTCATTGCTCAGACAAACCATAATTTTTATAGCTTTCTATTTTGTTTGGTTATAGAGCCATCAAGTAGAAAATCAGACCCCTCTTGCCACACCCACCTGTCACATCCTCTCTTTAATGATTTGTTAATAGTTCTCTTGTGTTTAATACTACATTACTTATAACCAACAGAAAGCCAAGGTTTTCATCTATCAAATGACCTATTGTATTACATTGTTTTCTCAACAGAGAATTGTGAAATTCTCTTTTATTAAAAGCTTCATTCCCATGGAAAACATATCAACTAGCTTGGATAAATTTGTAACCACTCTTGTTGTCATATAGTTAGAAAGTCAGAAAAATTGTGATAGTTATATCATAATTATATGTTCTTTGGAGCATTATTTAATTATTTAGTGCATTACTATCATTAGTATGAAAAAGTAGGGTTAAATGTCGTTGACAGTCGATAACAAATAAGAAGGCCCAGGTAAGTACTTTATTTCTTGTTTTTCATCTGTATTCTGTATTTATTATTATAAAAGTAACTAAAATGTAAAAATAGGAAACTAGGTTAAGTAAAGTTAAATTAAGTAAAGTAAATAATAATAATAGAATAAAAATTTTTTTACTAGGCACACATGAAAGCAGCTTGAAGTAGCTCATGAGTAATGTAATTCGATAGTGTTGCGTGACTTATATTGCCGCAAATAGTACTAGTAGTTAAACACTGTTCAAAGGACAATAAACTAATAAACTTTAAATATATATAGATGTATACTATTACAAGTTTAACCCTACTTTAGATAAACAAATATAGTTTCATGTTACAATTTGAAGTCATTTCTAGAGAAATGGATAATTTTATTTTTGATTTTTTTTGGTGGTTATGAGGTCAGTCAAATTGACCAACCTTGTATAGAGGTAGTGTAGAGAAAATATTAACAATAAAACATAAAATTTTGCTGAAAAAAAAACATTTTAAATGTATTTAGGAGGTTTTAAAAATCGTGCAAATGACATTTGAGATGAAGAAAAGTATTTTTAATTTTAACATGAAAATAATTTTGTACTTTGACTGATCAAAAAAGACGTGATATATTTACATACAAATCTTTAGTAAAAATACTTCATTAAAAACTGATTTGTGTACAAATGACTTGTAATGCTTACTAAAAGCCTGCTAAATTTTGTGAAGATACCCATACTGTATTAAAATTTATATACAAGTAAAAATGGTCACATGGTTGGTTTTGGGACCTTGCCCGTATTGTGAGAGTTTGTAACTGGCCCAATGCTAAATGTACAGTGCATGTACTGTATGTACATACTCTAGTCTAGTTGGCTAGATTGTGTGTGCTGACTGGATGTATTCCAAATGTCATGAACAGACTACTTCAAAGTGTAAGTGTTTGTTACATGCATATGACAAAGTGTGGAAATACTGTATTTACTGTTTGGCAGAATTTCTGAGAAATTAACATCAGCTCTGACTTTGATTTATCAAACTAAACGTTATGGCACTTTCACTGTGTTGTTGGAGGTCTCGAAGACAACATACAAGAGAAAGGAATGATTTGCACATTATGCTAAGCAAAGAGGAAAGTGATTTGCAACTGGAGTTGTTTTGACTCGCAAATTGCGATGTGAACCCAAATATTTTGTCCCATGTGTATTTATTGGCACATAAATCAACTTTCAATTAAAAATAATCAACTTTTTAAATAGGTCATAGATTTCACAGCATTTCATATAATAAATCTTATTAGGTTTTGGTGCAAAATACCCAGTCAATTTTGCCGTAGGCTTGTGAAACAAAAATATGAATATTAATAATAAAATAATACTAAAATACGCAGTCACAATTTCAGCGAAGTACAAATATCAGTAGAATAAATCATCACTCACAAGAGTATAGAAATCTACTATGGTAATCTTCAACTGTTAGAAAACTCACTGAAATAGTCACAGAAAACCATGTAAAAACAAAGTACAACAGCTAACTCGAGAAACAACGGACTGAAGAAATCATGAATCCTCAACATGGCAGTTTCCAGTTAATGCACTATAAGTTGCACATATTATTTTCTAATTAATACACATTGGTAAAATACTGGATTTTTTCAACATCAGAAATTGATGGACTTAGAGAAAATCTTCAGGGCAAAAAACGAAGGAGCTTGAAGTAATTTTAAACCTACCTATGACATAATACTGCAATAAATACTATTGACCAGGTTTCAGTAAAATATTCATAGCTGTTTTTTCTGTAGTAACTTGTAAAACTATAATCAATAATAATAAGGCTAGAGACACTGTTATAAATATACATATTGTTTACTCTAATAAAAAGAAGCATTTCTGAATAGTTTAACAGTTTCTATATTTCTGCAATGCTTGAATGGTTTAGAAGAGCTTATGTTGGTAGCAAAGAAGAAGCTAGAAAGTTATACAGGGTAGAAATGTGGGATTTCAAGAATCAGCTTTAAAATAGCCATACAACTTTCTCAGGAGTTTGTTTAGTTGCTGTGCATAGATTTTGGTGCCATATACCTAACCATTTTTGCTGTAGACTTCAGTGCTTGAATGGCTTGGAAGAGAAATCTGGCCAGTAGTGATGAAAAAACTCATAAAATATCCCCTTTTTTCTCAAGAATCAACATAAAATAGTCCTGTGACCTGCACGGGAGATTTTTCGTAGGTTTGCCTAGGTTTGAATAAAATATTCATAGCTGTTTTTTTTGTAGCCTGTGAAACAAATATAATCTGAAGAACAAATGGATGAATTTTGAATTTGTTTAACATTGGGAAAATCAACTTTGCTATTATCAGTATTTTAGCAGCCTTATCTATTGAGATAGAAGGTCTTGAGTGTTGTTTCAATAACAAGTCTATTTTTTAAAATGGTTTTTACCTGTATGTTCAATTAGAATTTTTGTAAAATTCCTGGGTGATCCCTATTATGAATCACTATCGTGGTTCATGATTTACGATATGTGTTACCATTGAATTATAAAAATAAAACATAGGTTCTCTTACTAACCTACTTCAATGAAATTGTTTTAAAAAAAAAAAGAGGGGAAACCAGTAATGAAAATTTAATGCTAAAAAAAGTACAGAAACAAGGTAGGGATGAATACATAAAACCATACAAAAATCCCTACACAAGTAGCCAGAAAGTACTGAGTCAACCTTACAAGCTTATGTTATTAGCCACTGTATTTACTATTCAGTTTAAATCCTTTTATTCAAACCTCAATTCCTGCAACTGACAGGAATTCAACATTTAGTTACTCTCACTGGATGGGTTTGACAGCTTATCTGCTTAGCATCTTCTCTGTTGGATGGAGAAGCATGTCAGCATTTCCAGGTGTCCTCCCATCAAATTCATCACCTAACTCCTTTATTGACTGCTCATTTCCATCTTCTGTTCAGGTAGGCATGTGGACGACTACTCGTGCCTTTGTCACACACTATTTCCATCATCTTACTGTTAGAATGCCTCTGGTTGCTATTCTTCACACATCATACTATCTCTGACTGGATAAGTCTTTCTTATCTTCTTTTTACAGAGCCCTCTATTCCCTTATAGGATCCCACTCAGTTGCAAGTGTTGCCTGCCAGGGTATACTTAATCAAAATCTACACAGTGTAGGTCTGTCCTGGCCTAATATATCACTCACCTATGAGAAAGGGTGTTCCACAAGACTACTCAAGGTATCCTTGTGGCACTCTTTTTTTTTAAATAAGGCCCAATTCAGACTATACCCACTCATGGACTAACATGAGTAAAACATGCAGGGGATTCCTGCCCATCCTTCATGCCTAGTTTAAAACCTAGTGTTGGCCTGCTTTTAAAAATAGGGCTTTTGTGGTCACCCATTACACTGTCTTATGGTGATGCACTCCTCCAGACTCTCCACCATGCTTCCATTCTACTTCTTGTGAAGCATAGAAGTTTTTGCCATTCACCAGTTCCTAGCCAGTTGGGTGATTCAGGATGCCTCCTGAATGTGACTAGTTCCACTCTGTAGAGAGTAGTGTGATGTGGTTCTGTCTTTGTAGTACAGTTAATCCATCTGGCTGTCTTTTCCCCATCCTAATGCTACTTGGAAGTTGGTTTCCTGAATAGTCTGGTGTTGTATTGGCACAGGGACAGCCATTATAAGTCCTCACTTAGTTGTAGGGCAGATGTTACTTTTCTGTTCTGCCTCACTGTATTTGAGGCAAAGATGACAGGAAACTTCTTCCTAGTGCAGCCCAGAAGCTGAGTTCATGGTGCTGCCTGGTTTTGGACTAGAGTTGACCCACCATGTATGATCTGTTGCACCCTAGTCACACTACACATATAGCTCTTCCAAAAGTCTGATACAGGTTTTGGACTGTGCTTATATCTGCTGTCAATCCTTGTGGTACCTCCCTTCCTTTCTGGGCAAAGAGTTTACCCTGGTACATACAAGGTGTTGTCTCCCACAAGTTTGTTCCTATACTGTTTCAAAGTAGGGTGTTGCACTCCATGGGTTCTCTTCTGGTGCTTTATGATGGGAGGTTATTTAGGTAAAAACATTGCACCAGTCCCTCCACCACTTAATCATGGGATTCTAGCTAGATGTGAGTAGAGGTTATGTATCAGAAGTTAACATTTTCCAACACTGAAAATGTACCAACAGATATTTCTCCTGAAACTTCCCACCCTTCCTCCCCACTTCTGGGGCATCTTACTTTCTTGCCTAACTTCAAAATGAGGACTAAACAATCAGTATAGAGGGAGCCAGCTGCACTAGGAGACAGTGTCACACTATTATTAGTAGAGGGTTATTGCACGCTCATTTGCATGCAACAGTGCAGCAATATCACATGAGATAAAGTAGGAGCCTCAAGGCTAGTGGAGTGCAAAAAAGTTCACATATAGAGGGCAGCACTGAATAGTGAAAACTAGATGTCAGAGGAGGTGTCTGTCAGAAATACATTTTCAGTGTTGGAAAATGTTAACTTTCTGTTGGTTATAAAATGCACAGCAGTGATGTCAAAGAAATTTATAGATATGTCTTGAAAGACAGAAAGAGATGGGAGTGCTTATCATGTTGATGTCAAAAATACCTGAGTTAAGCAAAAAGATTGGACAATCATATTTTATATTCTGGATTGCCAATATCTATAGTATGAGTTTGTAATTAGTTGGACATGTTGAAACCCATAAAAAAGGTAGAAAAACAAATAAAATAAGGAATTCGGAGTGCAGGTGAGCCACATGACACAGGGAATTGAATGAGAATTTATTTAAATACTTTCTTTTGAATTAAATAAACTAAAATTTAGATAAGAATTTTAATCATAAGATATGTCTTGATACCATGCTTATTGAACGTTATTGGTAAGAATCTATGAAAAGGTTATGGTATGAACACTTTGATCCTCCCAGATTCAGAGTATGTATTAAGCCTAAAGTTATGAGTGGGACTTTGTACATTTAATTCCAGTTTCTGAGTGTATTCTGTAATATTTTATAGGTGTGTAGGAATGCCGAAGCAGAACAAATGACTCACTTTTATGGCCACTTGTATGACCCAGTCACACTGAGTGAGGACCCTCCTGTGGAAGTAAAAAAACCTTTCAACACCCTCTTTCCAGTGTGTTCACAGTGTTTGGAAGTAATAACACTCTATAATAAACTGTATCATCATAAGTTTAACTTTCTACTCAAATGTCGTATTAAAGTAAGTAGTTTGTATTTTCTACAAATGTTTTGCATTGGTTTTTAATCTAAAGTGCATCACTAAATTATAATGATTTGTGAAAATTTAATTGGAGTTTTTAGATCTTTTGTTTGTTTTGTAAAGGCTAAAGTAGTTGAACTTAGAATTCAAAATATGGTTTGGATGTAGGACTTCATTGAAAATCAAATATTTTCTAATTTTAAATTAACCAGATATGACTATATATTCTTAATACATCATGAGAAGATATTCTGTAACATTTTCTATGCAAATACATATTTACTAGACTAAAAGTTTTCTGTGTGATCAGTTCCAGTTATGTACTGTTTATTTGAATAGCTGGGAACAAGAAACTATCTCATGAGACAAGACAAAAACAGACATAAGTATAGCCCTTAGACACCCAGCTGGGTGTACCTGTTACAAAAAGGCAAAATTGCATTGTTGGACTAAAAATTTTATAGAAAATGAACTTTTAATTAATCTTCTGCTCTTTTTTTTTAAATACTACAGAGTTGAAACATGTTTTAACACCATAACGTTATTTAGGAATGACAAAACATGTTAAAATTAATACACTTTTCTTGTGAACATCCTCGTAGATTGAATTAAAACATTGCAAATTTTCTGCAATGTTAATGAGCTATGGCCAATTAATTTTAATTAATACCTTTGTTAGTGGCAAGTAGACTCATAACAAGACAACTGATAAAGATTTTTGAACTTTAAAAAATTCAAACTTAAGAAGAGTGTGATATCAACAAGTTTGCTAAATTTCATGTTGATATAGACTTTAATGGTAAAGTTATCATGCCAATAAATTGGTGACCCAGTGAAATCTGAGTTTTGAGAAAATAACCATTATAGTTTTTCTGCACTTAATTCAAGCTATGAGGATGTTCACAAAGAGCATGTGTATCAATTTAAAAAATTGTTATCATTCCAAAGTAAATTTATGATGTTAAAACAATTTATGTTATGTATTTCTTTATCCCTGCTGCATTAATTATGCATATGAGATATATAACTGAAACTGTACCTTCAGAGATTGTGATATCATACTTTTGTTTTTTGCTCAACTTGAAGGTTATAATAAATGTTTAACAGTGTTTCCTCAGCATGTAAATTTACCCAGTTTTAAGGGTCTGCTACCTTAAGTAACCAGTTAAACTATCAATATATGTTTTTTGAAAAGAATAAACATTACAATATGTTATAATCACCTACCATACTCTCTAAATAGTAAACTTAACTTATCCCACTTGATGACAGTTTTATTTAATTGAAAAAACAAAAACTCATGTTTACAAACACTGCAACTCGATGAAGCCATGGCATATCTATTAAAAAGTAAAAACACCCACCTCTTCTCAAGTTATCTGATGTCTTCCTGTTGAAGACAATTTCTGTAACTTTCAAAGAGATAATGTAACACATAAATACTTCAATCATTCACGATGAAAGAAATGTTTTCAGAAATTATAAAAAACTTAAAATCTATGTATTTATTAGTATGTAATAGTCTAATACATGTTCTATTCAATCGTATTGAAACCCTCTTTATAGTTGTAGTAAAAGCCGTGTTTTATTAATAAATTAAATCACTTGATGTGGCACCATAGCAAGGTTTCAGTCAAAGCCTGTGTAAAACCAAAGCAAATGCATGAAAATAAGAGATGAACAATATGTTCTCAAGAGATAAATTGTTTATTGCAAAAATGTTTTTTGGGATGAGTAGAAAAATTCTAAAAAATAAAAAACTATGTGTTTTGTGTACAGGCAAAACTATTTGCTGCTGTGAAAATATTAACTTTTTTCATCATTAATTACACTAAATAAGTTGATAATTCCTGAAAAACAAAAGGGGTGAAGGGTTAACCCTCTTGGATCCCTCCCTTAAATCTGCTCTTGCTTATACAACATTCAATAACCTAGATATTAATATCTGAAACAGAACATACATGCAGTGTGGGGTGGAGATTTGTACTTCCTCCCACAGAGCTTTGCTTGTTTATACAACATTGAAGAATACGGGTGATTGAAATACAGTGGTTTGAAAAAATAGAGGGGTTTGTCTTCCCTAGATATGTGCTTTATTGTATAACATTAAATAATAGTTTTTAATTTCTGAAAGAAATAGTTGAAAGGGGTGGGGGTAATGACCCTCTTTGACCCCTCTCCTAAATCAGCTCTTACTTATACAACAGTTAACTTATTATAAGAGATAAGTCTCATTATAAACACTGAACTGAATACTTCACTTTATTCTAATGAAATACTTTCATCACCAACTGTTTTAATTTCCTGTTTATTTCTCCTTGTTACCTCCACTACCAAAGGTGGACAGAATTCTGTTTTCACTTATGTGTATGTGTGTTTGTCAGCACGATTTCTCAAAAATTGCTGAATGGATTTGGATGAAAGTTGGAATAAATATGGACTATGACCCAACTTGGAAGTGATTAGTTTTTGGATGGTCAAGGTTACGAAAATGAAAAAAAAAAGAAACGTCTGTTAACGTGGGGGCCACTATTTGTGCTCTATAACTCAACTATCATCAGATTTTGATGAAACTTGGTGGATATATGTAGAATATTATTCCTCATTGTCTTGCCAAAAATATTCCATGTCCATTTATAAGAATGGCCATATGGACAGATTTTCATATTTTTTTAGGGCTGAATATGATCAATTCTATGTGGCAGGGGTATGTGACCTACTAAGTGCCTTTCTAGTTCTTCTTTGATTTTATAATTATTTCTAACTGAGCCTTAAATATCTCCTGTGGTACTTTCCCTCATAGTCCATTGGTTTCTTGATAGGAGGGCAGTACTGTTGAACTGGCCAGCTAAATTTCAGATCTTGATTTTATAGTGTCATGGCTGGAGTAGTCCAGTAATGTCCTACAATGATAGTATAGTGGTATTAGGTGTAGACCAAATAGGTTCTTGTATTCCATATTCAATAGTAATAATGTTTTAAATTGGAACTTGTGGGCAGATGCAAAAAGGAATGTGGATGACTTGATCAGTGAATTTACAAATTCTTTTTTCCAAATGGTTTATTCTGTCTTTGGCTTTGTTTCGTACTTACTTGATTTTGTCATTACAGTCTTTCTGTACTTCTTCAGTCTTGTTGTTGTAATCTCTCTATATTTCTGCAATAGCTTCATAAATCTTGCCTTCAGTCAGATTTGTTTTTGTTTTTAATTCTCATTTAAGTATTATGTCTTTTTTCTGTTAATTTGTCTCATAAAACATGATTTAAATTTTTAATTCAACAATTATCCAAAGTTTTGCAATTTCATCACAATGCAAAATATTATAAACATGCCCTTATAAAATCTAGCAACTAGTGTTACTCTTTGAAGAACTTTGAAATTATATGCAGTTATTACAGTGGCACAAATGAATTACTATATTTCACTTTGGAATGTTAGTTGATTTAGCACTCCAAACTTAAAGCATCATAAGATGTAAAATTAAGTTACACACACACATATTTTGCTTGATCCAATCATTATTTTTTTTCATACAGTTGAAAATTTCATCTTTTCACTGTTACAACTACTGGCATAAACATGAAGTAGCTTATGTCATAAATCATTAAATAACTATAAAAATCATACTGCATTTTTAGTAACTTTAAAGTTTAAAAGCGAAAAATAAGAATCTGTTTTCCTTTGTGTATTTTGACTGTTGTCTGATAACCTAAAATAAATCCTGTGTTAATTTTATAAAGAAAATAATTAAATTATTATCATTCAAATCTACAGCAACATAAGTATCATTAGAATGTTCACTACTACAAGTTTTTTATCAAAACAAAATGTTAAGATATCTTTCCATGCAGTTGGTGAAATGTCTGCAGACATAGTGTTAGGTAGTTTGTACAGTAAGAGAAGATATATGCCTTTAGTTACTTTGTAATAATCAATATTTTAGTTTATTGAGGGCAGTGTGGTTGTGAGGTATATTTAACCTACTCTAAGTTGAAAACTAATTTTAGCATCTCATTAAATTAATATCAGTGAAGTACTTCAGTGAACCAATTAGAAATGATTGACAAAACCAAATAAACAAGTATACAGAAAATCGACTCAATTACAGATTTTAAAACATTATGATACCCTTCATTCTGTATTACAATGTTCAGGTATCACATAGTGAGTGTTATTAATTTCCAGTAGAGTTACTACTATAATAAGAAAAAATTATACCTGCTGCTATATAATTTAAAGAATGTTTCTTAGTAAGACTTTTGTCTGTATTGTTATGGTTTTTACTCCAGGAAAGCATTTTGATTCCACAGGTCAGTACTGTGCGAGCTGGGGATGAAAGTAAGGCATCTAGTGTCATCTTAGAAGAATGTTTAGAAGACACTTCGTGGGTTAGCAAGGTAAATTACAATGTTTTCTGCTTATTTGTGTTTTATTGTATATGCATGAGGTTGGACTTCTGTTGTCTAGTTATCTGTAATTTTAATAAGTAATATTTGTAAGAAGCTTATGATAATATCCAACCAAGAGAACAAGCAGGCTTTAGGAAAAAATGTTTCAATAACAGATCAGTAACATGCAACTAATCAAGTAATAGAAACATCAAAAGAATACAACTTACTTTTATGTGTGGGGTTTATATATTATGAAAAAGCATTTGATTCTGTAGAACACAGTGCAATATTAAATGCTTTAGCTATAATAGTCATCAATCTAACATACATTGAAATCTTAAGAGATATATATATACACAGACACATCAGCAAAAATACATCTTGATAAAAAGGTATCATGAGTGATAAAGATAGAGAGAGGGGTGAGACAGAGTGATTCAGTATCTCTGAAACTGTTTACGGCAACTTTACGAGAAATATTCAGACAAACTGAGCCAGAGAATGAAATTATAAAAATAGATGGTGAGACATTAACAGATCTAAGGTTTCAAATTCGATGACGAGGAGCCCACTTTGAGACTTGTACTTGATTATGACAAAACCTTGTCAAAACGTTGTACATTTGCTGTTATGTTAAACTTACATTAAAGTTTTTCTTCATTACCCATTCAAGCCATCTCCAACCATTATTAGATCTGAGGTTTGTAGATGATTTAGCTCTCTTTACAAATTCAACAAAAAAGATGGAAGCCTTATTATACAGTTTGATTGCCAGTAGCAAGAAAGCAGGATTGAAATAGACATAAGTGAGAAACCAAATATATGATCAACTATCATGACACAGATACCATCAAAATTAAGAATGAAGAAATGGAGATAGTGTCAGAGTACAAATATTTAGGACAAAACTCAAAATGGAAAACACAACAAGGGAAGAAATTATTGTAAGAATAATGGCAACATGGCGATGTTTTGGAATGCATAGAGAAATTCTAGAGGATCAAGATATCCCCATTACTTTGAAGAAAAATATCATGTATTAATGTGTACTACCAACCTTAACATATGGCTGCCAAACATGGGCACTAACAAAAGAGATAAGGAAAAAGAGAAAAACCACAAAAAGAGCTATGGAAAGAAAAATACTTCATATAACACTACAAGACAGGTGACGAAATAACAGAATAAGAAAAACAACAAATATAATAGATGCAGTAAGGTTCATTCTAAGAAATAAATGTAAATGTGCTGGGCATGTAGCAAGGTATTCCGATAATAGGTGGACATTAAGAACAATGGAATGGCAATCTATGGCAGAAAAGATCTAAGTGAAGGCAAAAGAGAAGATGGAGGGACAATATAGTGGCAGAAGCAGGAATCGGATGGATACAGTATGCTAAGAATAGGAAATACTGGACTGGTCTGACGGAGAGCTACATTCAACGATGGATGGCTGCAGCTTAGATAGATAGATTATGATAATATAGATTTTTTGTAATACAAGCCCTCATTTTTTTATTCATCATTTAGTAAATTTTTTTATCTCAGACATGAATTAAGCAATATACAATTACAACCACAGAATTAAGAATATATATATGTTTGAAAACTAACTTTTTAGTCATTCTTAAATAGTGAGAGCCAGTATTGAAATTCCTCAAGTAAAGATTTAGCCTGATCCTCAGGTTTGCATTTTAACTCTTTGATGATGACACTTTTTAAACTCCTTTCTGCACATGTTACTGGGTTACATTCAAAATGTAATTACACCAGTATATCAGTGTATTTTAATGCAATTATTATTATCAAGTATGTTATAGTTCAGAGTTTTATATTATCTTAGTTTGTATTCCTTTATTTCAAAAGAAACATCGAAAGCTATAATGAAAACTTCAGTTTTGTTGTCACGTAACATACAAGCTATAAATAAATTTTAACTTTGGCAGTGTATAACTTGAACCACAAAACTGTAGCCTTGTAAATGTTTGTCAAGACAATAACTACATTTACTTGCCCTATTCACACGTATTTTTTAACCCTTCTAATACAGGTGGATTCCACCCAGACCTTATTCTCGAAAGTAACCATAAAGCAGTTATACTGTAACTTTTAAAATGTACACATATCTTCACGAAATTTTGCAGATTATCAGTAAACATTACAAATCATTCTTGCACAGAGTATGAGATTTTTAATTAAGTTTTAACATTTTTTAAAATTAATTACTTGCTCATGCATTTTTTATTTTTGAATATTGACTAACCAACATGCGAAGTAATTTTGATTTTAAGATTAAAAATAGTTTTATGCATCAGAAAATTGTCAAATTTCATATGCGAAATTTCCTAATATCCTCCAGATAATTATCAAACGTTTTTTTTTTTTTTTGGAAAAACTTATATATTTTATCTGTTATACTGTTATATTCACTGTTGTATCTTTGTATGGGTTTGGTCGATTCTACCGACCTCATAACCACCATAAAAATAGGAAATAGATATAAGTTAAGCTTTTATCATTCAAGAATTACAACAAATTATAAAACAAACAAAAAAAGTTTTTTCTAAATAGTTTAAATTTCATAACATTTTACATATATAATAATTTATTACTTTTTATTTTATTGACCTTTCAACACTGTCTGACTAATGTTACAGAAGTTGAATGATGCAATGCACATGCACTCATGTTACTGTATCCAGTAATATAAAACTGGCCTTTACAAAGTGACCTGTCTTGGCTGTGTTCTAGTGGACCAGTATTTTGTAAAATACAATCTCATTTCAGTTATAACACATTATGTATGCATATACATTAGTACTATTTACAAATAAGTTCTTTAATTTCAGGTATATTTCTTAGTACAGTAAATAAAGAAATATAGATAACAATTTCTCTTCTAGTTACAAACTTTGTACTTGTTTGCAGCTTACCATAATTTGCTAAGCCTTATCAAATTTCGCATGTGGAGAATGTTAAATAAACTACTTTTTTTAGGTTTTATATATGCATATTAAAATAACAAAAAATAACAAATTACTATATAAATACCACAGATTCCACTAAAATTTCTCAGACTTATTTGCTAAGCTGTATTTTGGTCTAAAAAAGTATGATTTCTCGAGCTCAATAATGTTTTACCTTACCACTTGAAATCTACCATGAAGAGAGTTTCCAGTGTAAATACTTTGCAAATGCTCAGAGAACCACATGGGGGACCTTCTGAGCTTTCGATTGGTTATTCACACATCATAAACAAAAGTAGGTGTATGCAAGCCTTTCCTAAAATGGAAAGAAGTGGGTGGGGCCAATATGTTTGATTCACTAAATCTAGCAATATCTCAGCAAATAGAAAATATAGGAGGTTCTTATTTTATATTTTAGCTTCTCAATATCAGTAATTTGAGTTCCTAGTTTGGACAGCATAAATACCTAATCTGAACCAATGCTGTATTCAACATACCACATGACACACAAAAATAATTTTTTAGGATTTTTTTAATATTTAATTTGAAATTTAGAAATTAACTAATGTATAATACTAAAATTTTAATTATAATCTACAACTTGATAGTATACTTACTGATATACATTCAAAAATAGTACTTCAATAAAATTTGGAATGTAAGTCTACAAACGTGATGCATGGTTTGTGACCATAGGAAGATCCTTCTCAGTAGGGTTAAAGTTGTTTGGCTGAATGCCCACCTTCTGTACTTTCCCTTGAGTTTTACAACTCGCATGTAGCTACTTGACACACATGTGTATAGTCATTAGGAAGAGCTCATTTTACACTATAATCAAACAGTGATTGTTTTGAGATTGGTGCCAAGTTGTTATCGGGTAGATGTAGCTGCGTGTACTATTGTTGGCTGCTTTGTTCACAATAGCACTTCAATTGTTTGTCAGGGTTTTAAGTATGTAGGTTGGGATTCTTTAACAGTAGGTGTCTGTGACTTGTTGGCTATAAATACAAACAAGAAACGGATGTATGAACAAAAATTCTATACTCTATAGGAAATTCAGTTTTATCTAAAACTAAATAATTCCCTTTTCTTGTCAGAAGTCCATCAGGCTGATTCAATTACTTTAAAATCTTGCACTCACTTAATTGCCTATATTTATAAATTGTTCACTGAAGCCTCGAACTTTCTGTAAACTATGTGAGCGACACTATAATGTAACAATACTCACTTAAGGTAATGAGAGAGAAAAATACCAAAGATTCGAGTAACTTGGTGTCAACAACACTACAACAGTTGAACCACACAAACAACATATGACCCTTACCGAGTTATGCAAACAAACTTGTCATAACTATCACCTTTAAAATAATTACTTTTAACTATCTTGTTATGAAAAGTAAATAATCATTAAATATTAAATCACTAAATAAACTAAATAATAACACTCGCACTAAACAGTCTTTTATATCCAACATTGTTCCTTATATAAATATGTTATAACTAGAGTGACAGTTAAATTTTTTTAGGTTTTACTCTTATATTTTAGTTAATTATGCAATATTTATGTTTTCAAATTCGTATTTGAAAGGTTTAATAATTTTTATAAATTAACCAAAGCTTTACCTCACTCTGTAAGGCTTACCTTACAAAGCGGGTATAAAAAGATTTTGCAGGAGGTAAGGTATCTCTGCCATTTATACCGTTTATCAATTGCAGGTACCCGTTGGAGTGTGTTGACATAAATAATAAAAGATAAGGAATTAGAAAAGAAAATAAAACATTAAAAATATTCTTGTATATTGATTGAGGTTTTCCTTGGCTACTCTTTTGAACAAAAGGGGTGTGATCTGCTTTTTCTCCACCACATGTACACTTGGTCTCAATGCTAATCTCTTGTGGGTAAGTTCGTGGTCCATCTCGAACTGGACAGTCCAATACGATGGAGTGCAGTTTAGCCAGTGGGATCTGAGAGCCACACACACTGGCAAGTGTAAGCCCTCAGTCAAGGGTTGCTGAATGAAGATCCTAGCCACATCTCCTTCATGGGTCCTACTAATCCATGGTTGATTCTGCAACTCATCTCTTGAAGAGGGTCTCTCCTACTGTACCCCTTGTTCTCATTAACAGCTATTACTCACTGCATCACCTGTTGGCAGTACAGTTTGTCCTGTTGGGGCTCATCCACCGACAGTTTCTCACGCCTTAATGCATGAGATATTATAGGACTTGTTTTGAGAACTTTCATTACAGTTTAATGTGTTCTTTTGGGATCACCAACTGTTATATATGTAAGCACTTGGTGCCGATGGATAGGGTCTTTTGAGAATATTATTGAATTGTTCAATATCTTTCTCCAAACTATTTAACCCATAAGAAGAAGCCAAAGTAATGTTTTTGTCCATGTGTTTCTCTTTCCAGAAATTGTTAATGATGTGTAAACTTAACAGTTACGAATTCTACAAATTTTAGCAAAACTGAGATGCATTGCCACATTCTCCATGAACACTAAAATATGATCAACAAAAATATGGAGACCAATATGTAAATAGAAAATTTCCTTAAGTTCTTTTTTTAGGTTATTGTTTATTCACACTTCAAAATTATTTGAATAAATAGTTAATGTAGGTAAGTAGTGATGTATAAGATATCCTGTACTGCACAACATACATTAATAGTTAACATATAAGACCATAGAAACATATCATATTATTGTAACTGAAAGAGCATAACATAAAATATTTGCAGATGTTTGTTTTTTCCACATCCTCTTAATTTGTCCACTGCAGCTCAAAATCATACATGTGTAAAAAGTCAGATCTATTTCGTCTCCCACAAGTCACTGCCCACTACGTTGCAATGGAAAAATTAAGAGGAATGTGAAATAAAATCTGCAGTTAACTCATTTTAATGACAATTCATAGGCCCGTTGTTTTTCCAATTTCACCAGCTTTTGGCATTTGGTTTGTAGCAATTTGTTACATTTAATTTAAAACATAATTTAAACTTGTGAATAATAATATATTAATTTTGTTCCATGTGGAATTCAAGTGAAATTTACAGTAATAATTATGAAACTGTATGTTAGTCAATAGAAAACATGTACTTCAAATGTTTCTTATTTTGCATTAGGCTTTCAGATCTATTAAGCTAAGCTAAGAAGTCAAATAAGTGGCAACATTAAAAATCTTTATTATGTTTTATAGTTTATTTGAATTATATTATTTTCATTCTTTTTTTTTAACTTTAATGTGCTTTTTTGGATTTACTCGTGAAGTATTTAAGATTGTTAAAATTACTTAATCTCCTAGTCAGGCTAGTACTGTTGTTGAAGTAACATGTTGATTGCATATTTAATTTTAGGATGTGTGTAAATGCACCATCAGTATAAATATTTAACTACATTTTTATTTCATTTTCTTTGTTTTTAAACAGATGTATGGTGAATTGGTGGAAATGTGGAACAAGTGTGAAAAACAGAGGTGACAAGTGTCATCTACCAAAATATTTTATAAATATACATCCAAATAAAAGTAAAGAAATTGTGAAAAGATTGTGAGACATTAAAATATCATGCTTAAACATGTCCATATGTTTGTTTTCTTGTTTTACATCTTCCTTGTGTCATGTTTCAGTCCATCACTAATCATGCAAACCATTCTAATACACATACTTTTCTACTTTATGGTTTCTTTCTCCATTTCCATGATGTTGAGACAAAAATATGTGTTATGTTAGACTAGAATAGAATAAATAATGTGTATTGGTGCATATACCTTTGATTTGATGTAAAATAAAATTCAAAATATATTGAAGTTTGATTATCATTTCATTGATTTTTGGTGTCATTTTCTTATGATCTATTATATCTCACATTAGAGAATTTTTTAGTATGACATGAACGAACATTGCTCTCCATTAGGCTTAAGAATTTTTGTGTGTAATGACAACTGTATTTCAATGAAAGTGAAAATGCTTGATTCAAAACTTCACTTATCCTCACTTTTTGTATTTTTTATGTAATCATATAGTTTTAATTAACATTTTTGTATTCACAGGTTTATCAGTGAAAGGATTTACTTATTACTTTATGCTGACTTATGTATCTACATCTTTGTAGTTGTATGTTGAATATTTAATTTTAGAACTAGTAATTTTATTAACTTCTTTGTTTTTTCTTTTGCAAAAGTTTTAATGTCCAGTTCACAAACTTCTCTTTATACACTGTCTTTTAAGAAAGAACATGCATTTTATTAGGATATTAACATAATTTATAACATCAAAATATTCTACCTACAGTTAAGTCCCCTGCGAGGCAGTTATAATTTTAATCACATACAGTGTTAAAATGTGTAGAATCTATGGTTCAGTTAACTGTGCACTAAAATAAAATAAGACAAAAGTAATTTATATTTATAATTTTCAGTGTTAAATATTAATCATTTAAATCAAAAATGTTGAACATTACTTGACATTTTCTAGCTCTTTGCAGTAAATTAAAAGCAGATGATGATCGAAATATCAATAAAGTTTTCAAAGTAAAACTCCTGGTTCCTTTTGTAATTCTGTAATATCCATAGTTTTATGTGATTTTTAACATTATAAAGGTGCATGTGTATAAACTTGTACCTTTTCTTTAGTATGTTGATTAAAACTAAAAATAAGATATGTATCTATGTTATTTGAATTTCAGTTACTACAGACTTGTCTAACCACACTGCTTGGTCACTTTCTGTAATGTTTAATCCTTTTTCTTAAATAACATGTTGAAACTTTCCTTCCAAATCTTGTTTACTCCTGTGGCTAAAAAAAAAGCAAAGAATACACCTTTTTCATGTGCACTTATTTTACCCTTTCCTGCTCTTTCTTTATGGTATATGACTTACTTGTGAAAAGTAACTTTTCTATAACTATAATTTGCAGTA
This sequence comes from Limulus polyphemus, assembly GCF_000517525.1. Lineage (NCBI taxonomy): Eukaryota > Metazoa > Arthropoda > Merostomata > Xiphosura > Limulidae > Limulus > Limulus polyphemus. The sequence goes on from NW_013666132.1 coordinate 274,987, forward strand.
CATGTACTGTGAACTCATCACTCTTCAGAGTTACAAAAGATACACAATACTCTTGGACCATGCCAAAAATCACCTACTGGAATTTATTTTGCTTTAGTGAAATACTTCTAAACTATTATAACAGATTTTTGGTAAAGGTAGATGCAAGATTATTAACTCTTTAACTGTAATTTTTTTTCCGCACATTCTGATGTTGATCTGAAATTTGTTTCAAAAGAAACAACAATACTTTACAGTTTTTTTAATAAGAGGAGCATTTTTCTGGTCAAGTCAGTTCTGTATATGTTTCTTGTTTCACTCTGTTACACAGTAATAGGTTAGAGTGAACCACCATAAGCTGAGTGCCAAGGTCTCTTACACATTATTTTTTTTTTGATGTGTTAAAATAACTTCTTTTAACTTGACCTATGTATGCTTATTACACATTCTTCATCTTTTGGGATCCAAAGCTCATATCAAAATGGATTTTACAATCTAAAGACTACAGAATGAGATGTTACATTGTAAACTAAGTTTTCAAGCTTGTATTACATTTTTCTCACTTCTAATGTTGTATTTTATTGCTTTCTACAATTATAGAAACTATTAATTGATCTGTCTTCAGAATAGGTGAGAAGCTTTTTTTAAAATCTGATATCATTAACAAGTAATATGTATTAAAATAAAATCATCCTTGTTATCTTATAAGCACTTTGGTTTGTTTTCTTTCTTCTATTTTTCCTTAGACCAAAGAGAGATCCTGTTTTTTTCCTTGTCTGTTTTTAACATAATACATATGTATACATTTTACATGGAAAGGAGTTAATGAGCTGAATGCTCTATGGCATGGTTGTTTACAAAAGAAATCCTGAAAAGTTTGGAAGATAATTGATGTTGTAATAGAACACTGAAGCAAAATATGCTATCAAAATAATAGATTATATATATTTACTTAAAATATTTTGAAAAAACTGATTTTCTATTACTTTGAGATCTATATTTTTTGTGTAATTTTTCTTAATAGCATGTTTAGCATTATTGTATTTTTTTTTCTCTTCTAAATATAAAAGCAGGAAGACAAAAATCTAGCTTTTTCCCAAAAGGGATTAATTGTTCTGATGTGAAATGAATAACATTCAAAGGTACTGAAACATTTAAACATTGATACAATTTTTACAAACTTTTTAATTGTGGAGGTCTTTAACATGAAATTAATCCCACGATACAAGTTTAAATTCAGACAAATGGGTTAAACAATGAGGGTGTTTTCATATGATTCAAATTAACAGAAGATAAGGAAAATCATATTTTATTGTGACTGCTGTTTCAGAAAAACAATCATCAAGATGTAATCTTTGATAGGTTGTTTAGGCAGAGTATTCATAATGAATCTAAGTTTCAAATGTACAGCAACTACCTGTTGTAGAAACCTACAAATGTAGAGGACGACGTTTCGAAAGTCTTCCGTCCTCTACATATGTAGGTTTCTACAACAGGCAGTTGCTGTCCATTTGAAACTTAGATTCAATCATCAAGATATTTATCCATAATCTTTTCCACAACATGTATCATCTTTATAAATTCTTTACATAATATTTTTATCACAGTGTTATTGTTGAAATCACAGTGAATGATTTTTGTATTGCAACTACTTGTACAAAAGAAAAACTAAACATCTTGTTAAGAAACAGTACTATTCCTAATTTGTCTAGAGGTTAAAACCAGGAACTTAAATTTAGATTAGTAACCATTTTTGATGATGTTTTAATGCTACTGAAATTATTTCAACGGAAAAGAAACATTCAAATTTCTTGATATTTTGATGACAAATTTGTAGGATGGTAAGACTGTTTCACGTTGATGTACATGTTTTTGTGAAGTTGCAAAATAATAGTAGAAAAATTTAATTTTTGAACTATTCCCAACTCTCATATTAATTATATAAATGTTTGTTTTATTTTATTCTCTTAATCAAGATATATGAATGAAAATTAGATACAGTGGTTGAAGCTTATTCACTACTATTGTAATCTGTTTCATCCCAATAAAATACTTTTTGTCATTAAGTGGTTTCACCTGTTTTGTTGTGAAATAAATTTAAGTTTTTTTTAATGAATGCATATCAGGAGTAATTGTATATTCTGTTCAAAGAGACATATACAAATTTAACTTAGTGTTAAGGAACTTCTAAACACCACAAAACATATGTTCTTGTTCAATCACCTTGAAAGAAAGTACAAAATTTAGTGTTAATTCTTTTCAGTTTTCATTACAATTACTTTATTACTCAAATGAAATCAATTTCATGAAACACATGCTTAAAAATTCAATGCTAAAGGAAAATAATTACTTAAGAAGAGTAACTTAATATACTAATAATTAAATTTGTCATATGTTACGTAATAAACATCACAGTTGTACCTGTGTATTGAAAATTTAGCACATAAAATGAAATAGATTTGCATCACAAGTATACAGTATGCCCTACAAATACAGATTGTCATCAAAATTAACTATTGTAATATTTTAAATATATAAGAAGATTTTCATATACAGCCATGATGTCAAAGTCATTCTTGTAGTGGTTTGTGTCTACTTTTAGTCATATTTAATAGCTTTAAATGTTTTGTTATGTTTTTCAATATTGAAAAGCCAGTTGTGTGCTGGCAAAGATTTCCTGAAAGAATAAAGATTAAAAGTTAAACTAAGACAGAAAAAAAGAAAATCCATCACAAACTGATCCGGAAAACACCTGAAGATAAAAAAGATTCTAAGCCAACTAGAACGAATGTACTCTAATTGGAATGATAAATATTGAAGGACCTGTGAAAAATCATAGTTGTTATAAGGCCTAAATATTTATCTCCCAATTTATGGAAATAATAATAGTCATCATCCAAGTGAAACATGTGTCAAACCTAGCCTATTATTATAAATAAAAAATATTTATAATTTTATCATCCAAGTAATTATTAGCACTTAGCAGGTCTGATACAGCTAATGAGGCCATATAATGTGACTTTCATAATCTTTAAAGGCTTTGCTACTTGTGAAGTCGTATAAAAATATTGCTTGAAACCAATACCTTACCAGAAGTAACAGTCAACTCTTAGGCTTTATCACAACCATAACAGACCTGTATTGTAGAACTTAGTATCTCAAAAGTTGAGAAGATTGGTTGGTCCTTTGCATTTGGTGTTTAACTACACTTAACATGTCTTAACTTCCCCAGCTGGTTCTGTGTGATCTTATTAAAATAGCCATCTTTGGGCTACAATTAATGGTTCTGTGTGGTATGAAGGTACTGAAATGATTACAAAAACTTGTGCATCATGTAAATCCTTCATACATCAAGTGATCCATACAGAACATACATATTATAGATGACTAGGTGTTTAATTAATAAATCCTTCATACATCAAGTGATCCATACAGAACATACGTATTATAGATGACTAGGTGTTTATTTAATAAATCCTTCATACATCAAGTAATCCATACAGAACATACATATTATAGATGACTAGGTGTTTAATTAATAAATCCTTCATACATCAAGTGATCCATACAGAACATACATATTATAGATGACTAGGTGTTTAATTAATGATATTACTACTACACTTGGCTTGTAGAAAATACACTGCATCCTTTGCCATGAAACTGAAACTAAATACTGGTTTATAAATAAAATTTATTTGTATTTTTTACAATGAATTAATGTACTGCTAGATTATGCCATTCTTATTGGGCCATACCTTAAACTTAAATAAGTAATTAAAATACATCATTTCATATTTAAACAATTAAAGTCATCAGTGGCTTCCATTTAAAAACAAAAATGTTCTGAATTTTATACTTATGTTTACAGAACATTGAAAATATGTTGTAGACAAGAAGCTTTAAGTAGTGAATTGTTGCTAATTAAATGCATAATGTTAGATAGAGCATTTAATAAATTTAGTAATAGTTTAGTGGTAGTTGAAAATACTATGTTAAAATCTGTTTATGAAAAACTAATAAAAAGCCTAATTTTACCATATGTTTCAGGATTAACAGGTCAATTATTTAATGCTTTTAAAAAAAATAATTTTGTCCCATCTTTAAACTTATGAATAAGATAAATGTTGGGGAAAACCAGAGATAAAATAAAGATAAAAAACAACACTGAGATATATAAAGTAGAATGTAAATGTGATAGTCAAACTAAAAATAATTTTACAGATCACAGGAATATAAAGGATACCTAATAAACAATAAAACAAAATTAAGCTAGAGCAACATAACACAACTTTATGAGACAAAATTACAATCTTAGCCTCATAATGTTACAGCTTTAAAGGATTGAGAAACATTGGAAATAACAGAATTTAAAAAAGAAGTATTTACTGCAAACCAAAGGGTCTATCAGAGGTTACTGTAAAATTATATCTGAAAACTGAACTATAAATTATATTATAAAACTATTTTTCTTATTTATGATCACAAATGAAACTGAAGCTTTTTACTATTGTGAACTGAAACGAGCAGTATATGGAATTAGCTCTTATCACAGAACGTCATTAATCTCAAGTGCTGCAGTTACTTAGAAATGTACATCTATCTCAACTTTGTAAAATACAGTAAATTTGTAGTTCAATACATCCTAAACATACAAAAGTAGATTATAGTTTTGAGAAGTTAAAAGCTACCTTTTGGAATTTTCTGTTGCACTTACTTTGAACAAAAGTAAACAGATGAATCATTGTCGTTTGCTATACCAATTCCCAAATGAAGTGCTGAACATCAATCACTTTAGTTATCATCTGACAAGAATGACAAATGATTGCATGTGACAACACCTCTAGCTCAAAAACAAACAAATAATATACACAGATGTTCAACTAAACATTATTGTGACCAAAGAAGCAACAGTGATCAGCAGTTTCAGTGAATTAAAGTTTGTGAAAAACACCAATATGTTTCTGAAGTTCAAGAAAAGAATGAAAGTAAAAACTATGTCTATTTTTATACAAACTAGTAATATTTCTCATGTACTAAATGTAAATATTACTTAATTACACGGATGTTACAAGACAGTTTCAGACTAATGATCAAAATATGTCTGAAAACGTTTTGTACTCGTGTTTTCACCAAACTTTGCAGTAAAAGTACCATCACATAACTTCGGGTCTTTAGAGTAGTTGAAAAACACTAAGTCTAGTAGAATTAAATTGCAAAATAACGTAAAACATCCTACTTTCTTGGTGAAGCTTGGGTTATTCTTTTCATTTATAATTAACATATATTATCGAGATATTTTTTTCCATTTTGTTTTTCTATTAAGTCCAGCAACTTGTATAGTTTAGTCATAAGTTATTCTCCGTTAAGTATGGCTACCCATGCATTTCAATGTACTATTGTACATTGTAGGCAGATTTTGTTAAACAAGACCGATGTCTGTA
>NW_013666132.1:281227-283607 GCF_000517525.1 Limulus polyphemus
TGTTTGCAGGTACTGTCCCTATCTACTATCTAGCGAAACCACAGCCAAAGAAACTGGCTTGGGGAAATCAGCTTGGAAAGAAGACCCACTATTATTTTGAAGAAAAAGTATACAGAATATAAAATAGAAATATTACCTCATCAACACGGTATTCCCTGAATGCCTAATGACTCCACATCCGTGGAAACCTGCAACAATCTAATCTGTTAAGAACTGTAGTTGTGACACTTAGAGCCTCACAAGAACTTTTAAGAATCTGTTCCATAGTTTTCATTTCATCAGAAACTCTTAACATCCATATCAAATCCTTTGTTTTCATTCATCTGTGTTCTCTGTGTAATTGATTCATTTGTGTTATACAACACCCATGTATGATTTATGAACATCCATATAAGTCACAATTTTTGTCCCCCAGTGGCACAGCGGTATGTCTGCGGACTTACAACGCTAATATCCGGGTTTTGATACCCGTGGTGGGCAGAGCACAGGTAGCTCATTGTGTAGCTTTGTGCATAATTACAAACAAACAGAATTTTCTAGCTCACTTGAAATTACCATGGTAAGCACTGGTAGTTGTCTCGATAGCTATGGTGCCATAACCTGTTGCTATCAATGTTCTCTCCATATCATGAAGAAATCACCAGAAGAATGCAGTGAAACTAAGACTTTTCAACTAAAAATTCCTTCAGCGCGGATTAATGTTCGTACTGTCACTATAGTATATATATATATATATCAATCCACACTTAGAATAACACAGGCCAAGTACAATATTCCACAGTAAAATACATTTACCGTTCTAGATTATCACAAACAAATCTGTTGTGTTCTGTTGAGCTACCAGACTGAGGTTGATAATTCAACATAATCACAAACACCAGAAATCAAACTAGCAAGACATTGTATCAGTTGGTACTACATAAAAACAAATATCGGCAAATCCAATTAAACAGTGACCATTCTACTTAGATTCGTAACAACCTGATTTACATTCTGTTCTGAGAAAGAACACAAATCCCTCGCTACTCATACAGGAATTATATGTACACATCTAAGTGTACTGGAGATATTTAGCAAGTCTTGGGTGGTCTGTTATACAGAACCTTCACTATTAATTGATTAGATATGGCAAGTGATTCTTGTGAAGTGTTGGCTGACAATTTAGCATAGAAAAAATTTCCCTAACTTAGAAAGTAAAGATCGTAAAATCCTTTCAAACTACTACCATCCACAGTCGGGCAAACTGTTATTCTAGCATTACATCTACTGATACCAGCCATCCTTACTGCGTAATAATCAAGCAGCTATCGCTTTATATCTTGTGGATATCTCTCAGTGAAACTACACTCGATAACTCTTTCAGTTCAATTAGTGGTTAATGTTATGATAAACAAATTGCCCTAGTTCAGATTGCGAGTCAAGCGCCCTAACCGCCTGGCCATGCCGAGCCTCATCCAGGATCAATCAACTTTGCAAACATCTGCTTGATAGCTTGTGTTACATGTTCTGTTGAACCACCAAACTGAGGTTGATAATTCAAAGTTCATGTTTTCAACATGTCTAATACTTTACAAAACTCAGACCATTGCTCGCTATTGAAATTAGCTCACCGATCCCTGTGGTTTTTTTAGGTGCACCAAATCCAGATATCCAGTGTTCTGCCAATAAATCAGTGACAGATCATGATGAAGTAATGACCAATGGATGAGCCTTGGTCCTCTTAATGAACCAGTCAATAATGACCAGCACTTACCAATTACCTCATTCAGTCTATTGGAGAGTACCGGTGATATCCATGGTTATTCTCTGTAAAGGAGTACGAACAAATCAACAATAAGCTGTTATAACCTAACTCATATTTTATACTACTCAAATTGTTTCATAATCTTTCAAGAAGGTTGTAATCATTAAATCACGTCTCCTCAATAATATCATGGGATGACTGTAGTTTGGTGGCCAACATCACCTCGATATGAGGCTACTTTATGACCATCATGTGGGGTATAAATATGATAATCAATTTTCTGTAATTCCTCTTCTGATTGGCCCAAATATATGAAACTATGAGACTTATGAGACCAAACTTAGTATTTTCTATCCATTTATTTCTAGATTTAAGAGGACCAAGACCTGTGTGTAAAATACTGACGTGTCTATGTCTTTGCTCTTTATTTACATCGTAGCTATGGTCTGGCTAGTATCACCATTAGCTAACAGCGGAATTTAGTGTTAAAATGTTATGCAATTTACTGTGAAATAGCTTAAATTTACTTGAATATGCCATTATAGCCTATTGGGTGAGTAGAGAGGTGATAATGAATAAATAAATACTGTTATGTTTAGTATATTCTTTCTCGATACAACTTTTTGTAATACACAG
>NW_013666132.1:283789-300171 GCF_000517525.1 Limulus polyphemus
AAACTTTACTTACGGTGCCTACTGTTCGATTGACTCAATTATCTATCTCTTCAATCTATCTGCATATCTATCTATCGCTGGCTTTAATTGCCGGGCTTATATACTAAAACAAGAAGGCGCCTGACAAACACTCGGTCATTCGCGGGGTTCCTCGATAATTCATGATCCTTCTAGAAACTCCAGCGCGCATGCTCCGAGCGAATAAGTAGTTGAACTTCTTTTAAAAACTATGACTTACTTTTCAGAGCTGAACAACTGTTCAAGCTTGTCATCAGTACAACTTCTGATAGAACGTAGCTCTAAACATCAACTTGAGCTGTTTAAAGCTTTAATTTAAACTTAACATCACATCTTTAAGTAAAAGTGTTGCACTTAGACCCGGCTTTAACACTGATTGTTGTGTGATCTGAATAAAAACTCGTGTTGATTCTCTTTCTTTGTATAAGAATCAGTCAAGATCAGATTTTTGATCCCAATACATTTTCTGGTAGCTTTCTGTTATGCTGCGATTCTCTACTCAATTATTTTAAGAATAATCAGGAGAATACCACAACTGTAGTCAAGCTTTTACAATTTTGAAACACTTTTTCACAGAAACAGAAAGCGAACCATGAACCCTTGGATTCACAGTCCAACCACCTCAATCATTAGGCCACGCCCAGCCTACTAAGAAAGGGGTGTACGTGCACTGAATACTTTTCATTCAGACTGTAATTAAATTCATTTTAAAATGCTAATCTTTAAAATTTTTATCGTTAGTTTTGTTTTAAAGATGACAAAATGCTTGGAAAACCAGAAGCTTTAAGTTAAATTCATAAAAGTTAACTTGCTGACTAATATCAAATAAATACTTATATATATATATATATAGCATTCTATCCCAACCAGGATTACTTTGCCACTACTGCTTATTTGTACCCTCATATCATCATATACTGTAAGTAATTCTTTTTCTTTTTTTACTGACTACGACATGTTTTGGCAACACAATTTTATCCGTAATTATGTTTAAAACTTTTATAAGCATTGTCTCTTATTCTTTGTTTGTGTTTGTTCATCTACATTAGATGTTCATATGATAATTTCTGTGGTTTAATCTGAAGGCATCTTTTATTCAAGAAGAAAAAATATTAACTGATATTTACCAATGATAAAAATGGATAGTTGGTCTGAAATTTTGTTGTCATTTCATGTATTATTTCAACAAAGAAAGTGTTATTGCGTTTGTTTTTAAGCAAAGGAGACTGACTGTAATACATTGTTGGCATAAATATTTTAGTTTCGATGTAATGGGTGCATCCAGCACAATAAAGTGCTCAGGTTTGCTAAGTAGTCGCAGGGATTTTTTTCCCACTAGATGCCACCGTTCCTTGTCATTTTACTGAGTGCAAGAAAAAACCGTTACCGAACTGATCACTTTCTGACAGTTGTCATTTCTATAAGAAGTGTAAAAGAGTAGATACTCAATTCCAATAAATTTATTCGACATGGTACAATAAAATCATGCATGTTCATAATATCCATATAAACTGAACAACATCAAATCTATACTCATACACATTCCTCTCTGTATGCGGTTCTTTTTTCCCTTTATACTCCTACCTTTGAATTATTTCTTTCAATCAGTCGACAGAAGATGCTCCTCTTTCTCGTGAAATTCCCTCACAAAAAAACATTTTTTTTAATATGTTTATTTCTCAGATTGACCATTTATCACACATGAAGACTGACAAATCAATGTTGATACCATATGACATTGCATATAGGATTGCAAAAAAATGAATAATTTCCCTGTAATGTACTCTTGAAAATATACATTTAGATATACATATTTTTGTAAGATTAACCCACTGTATTAAGAATTATCTTTTGATGTCAACAAAAGGTGACCAGAAGATCAATTTTTATGTACCTTTCTTCAACTTTAATACAAAAGATCTTCTTTTCATATACCTTTTGGTGCCTCATAACACTCAAGTGGTCCACTTTTGTTTGCACTAAAAGGTATTCAAAATATGAACTCTTCAACCATCAAAAGACAAAAAACATTATAAACATTAAACATTATAAAAATGATCTGTTGGTGTCCAAAAGATGCGAACAGGCAACAAAAGATAAAATGTTAGTGTCAAAAATATGCAAACAGATAATAAAAGGTCAATTGTGGGTGCTCAAAAGATGAACACAGGTAACAAAGTAAACTTTTGGTGTCCAAACAGGAAAGAAGGGGTTAAATGATGGTGGCTACGAGATAAAAACAGGTAAAAAAAAAGAAGTCAAATGCTAGTGTCTAAAGGATATATATGTATATATATATGTAACAAAAGCTTTACTTATGGAGACAAAAACCAATACTTAAGTATTTATTTTTTAACAACTTTATTGCACAAGATTATGTTTAATATTACATGTATAAACTAAAAACAGTTTTTATTTTTAACATATTCATTTATTTACGAACTTAAACAAGTGTTTAAGAAGAATTTTGTTACAGTTCAATTTCTATAGGGGTTTTGTGGACTTATTTAATCGATTTGTCACTTTTTGTGTTTTATGATCCACTGATGATACTCTGAAACTTCTGGGGGTTCATTTTCTCTTTTTTCGTTTACCTACAACTCGTTTCTTCAGTAATATGCTTCTTTTTTTTTCAGAACAAATATCTAAGAATTTGAAATCAAGTTTTCTTTATATTCCCTGAATTTTCCCGATTGCCACGATGTCTGATGGGTTATAAATACTTCAGTTGTGTATCCTTCGTCACTTGATATGTAATGTGTCTAGAGATTTTTCAACTTCATCTTTTCTTGTCTCACTAATTTCTGTTTTCTCCAAAGCTAGAATTCGTCTTTTTGATTTCTACAAAAGATATAAAAATAAAATACTGTTATAATACAACTTTTGTATTTAATAAAAACAAACAAGATAAGCTGCTATTTGATATTTCACGCTTTTTTACAATTATTCAGTAACATTTATTGTGTGTGTGAACCCAATATTTACACAGTTATGATACTTGTGAAGAAAAAATATACAAGCTGTATTGGGAAGTGTTTACGACACACCTACTGTTGACCTAATTCACTGCCAGTTGAAACCATCATAATACAACAAATCAAATGATACATTACTTTATATTTACACTGCAAACAGAATTTATATTCTGCTATGTGATCTTACTTTCAAAATTATTAAGTCACTTTGCTTCTGTGTTTTTCGTCATAAGATTTTTAAATGAACCACACCTGATACCAATGGAAAATTTATTCAATACATTATGATCAAATTTCAAATGACATAGTTCCCATGTATTCACTACAGAGTATTCCTAGTATCATGTGTATGAATTAACAGTGTATAGAAAAAACTGCTGCAATATAGTATACTTTTCCTATAAAAAAAGTTGCACCAATTTTACTTAATTGTCTTCAAATAATCCTTTTTACAATAACAAGAATGTTATGCTGTGACATCTAGAATCAACAAGAAAACTGTACAATATTCAGTTCATGTGTATAAGAAAGTTAAAGTGAATAAATATAACACAACATGTACCTCTTCTTTTCCTTTCATAAGAGGCAGTTTTTTTCTCTTTCCATCTAACATTTTTGTCGTGACAAGTCCTCTTGACTTTTTGTTAAGAAATATCTTGACACTGCACCTGTTAAAAGAAACAAATAAATGTAAATCGTCTAATAAATGTTGTGGGATATACAAGACTGTTTAGTTTATTTAATTTATTTAGTGATCTAATATTTAATGAATATTTAGATTTCATGACAAGAGTGTTAAAAGTTAATTACTTTTAGAAGCGATGGTTATGACAAGTTTTGTTATGTAACTTTGTACAAGTCGTTGGTTGTGTATATAGTTTAATTATTGTACTAGGCTTTTGTAATGTTGTTGACGTCATCTTACTCAAAGCTTCTAAGTTTTTCTCGTTATATGTAATATTGTTGCTACTAGAGGGCTTGATATTTTCTAGATTTTTCTGCCACATGTTATAAATACGTGCAGATACAGAGAGGAAATAAGTAAGTTTGTGAAAGTAAAAGTGAAAAAGTGGACTGTATGATTGTCAGTTTAGCCTTAACGGGTGATTTTTATAGTTAAAGTTTGATAGTTTGTATTGTAACAACAGAGATAGAGAATCATAACTCGTCTTGTCAATTGGGCTCTAAAGTAAATGAACCAGCTTGTGTGGACTTTTGATGTAAAAGAGAATTATTTAAAGTTTTGGATACAACTGTGGTAACCCACAGGGTAATGTAAGTGAATTTATCACTCATTGTATTGTGATAACAGATGAGAGAAGAAATAATTCGTCTTGTCAATTGAGTTCTGAAGTAACTGAACCAACCTGTGAGGACTTTTAACGAAAAAGTGAATTATTTAAAGCTCTAGATTCAACTGTACTAACCTATAGTTTAAATAATTCTTTGAACATAGATTTGACTTGTTTTAAATATATTCTCTTAAAACAAGTGGATTATGTGCTGTTCGTTTATTGTTGCAATTTATCGCCCACAAATCACAAACACCTTCTGTAAAGAATCCTGCTCTCACATACATAGAAACCTGACAAATGCTCATTCCTTTCACTAAAACAAACTGCTTTTTATCCCATGATTATATAATTTTCTTTCTCCCCATTTGCGAACAGTTTTATTAACAATTTCTGACATCATAACTTTAAGTAATTTTTATTCTTTTTATTGTGTTGTTGAAAACGGCGACCACGCTTGATGGCAACAGGTTTTTACAAAAGTCAAATAATTCATTCAGATTTCATATAAACTTTGTGTTTAAACATAGGAAAAATAACTTTTCTCATTATAATCAGAATGGATAATGTGTTTTCTCCCTTCTCAATAACAAGTATAAAAACTCAATAGCAAGTATAATAACCTAATTAAGAATCTGAAAATATTATGTTTTTTACTTTGAAATCAATTTCTTAAACTCTTTAAAACAAAAACAGTTTATCTTCAATGATATTAAATTGAATGTGTAAATGATGTCTGCTTTACCAGGAAGTGGCTTCACAATTACACAATGAAGCTATAGTAGATAACTAGCCAAATAAAGGAACAGTTTACTTCATTCAGTGGATGTGAAAGCTGTCTGAAAAGGAGTGAAATATTTTTCTATTTGTTTATAAAGGCGGACATTGCGTTTTGGCGATGGCGAAAGCATTAAAAAATTTCACGTAGAAAGTATTCGACGAAGCATTACAGTATTTAAGCAGAGGTATCAAAATATACCTGTTCTTGAGAAAGGCCGTCGTCTGAGTCAGCGACGACCTTATATAATTGTAAGGATTCCTCTGTTTTCTATTTTTTATGACAATTCTGCGTGATTCTCCGCTTCACACTGGTCTGGTCTTTAGCGTCTGAAGTGGTTGTTCATTGTTCGAAATCTCGCTCTTGCTAGACTGATTAAACATTTCACACAACCAAAGGAAATCCAATCTGGTTAAATAAAATTAAGGCAACTGCTTTAAATGGATTAATACTTCACACATTTCATAACTCGTGTAAGTGAACTAAGTAATCCACAAATGCAAATTTAATACAAGTGTATTCCATCTATATATATCTGTATTGTTTTGATTTTCGTAAGCTAAAGTCGAACAACATTACTTTTCAGGTTAGTTGAATCAAAGAAAATATAGACATTAATAAAATAACATTAATGTCGAAGCTGATCATTTCAACAGTTGCTTGAAAGAAAATAATCATCACACAGGGATTGAAAACAAAAAGGAACCAACGACAGTCAGAAAGCAAAATTTGAAAAACCACAAAAAACTGACGCTTTTTATAAAGAACTGAACAAGGACGAACTGTGTTTTTGATGACAAAATACCCAAAAGTGCAAGAATAATATTTATTATAGAAAATCATATTCGATGTATTTTGTGAAAAAAATACATTTGTGTTTTTACTAATTAATATTTTTAAATATTTATATCTTATATGACAAAGTAGGGTAACACAATTGAAAAGTTTTACAAAAACAAAGTTAATAGATATATCCTTTATTTTTATTTTACTAGTTTTGATGCTAGTAGAAGATGGAAATACAAGCTGTAAATATAAAATTTTCTGATAGACATGCTCATCGGCATGCAACTGAGAGTCATTAAAAAACAAACAACACTTTTCACATTTCTTAAAAGGAAAAGCTTAAACATTAGTTTGATACACGATATTCTTCTCTGTTGAAACTTCCTTATTTTGATCTTGTTAGAATGACTCCAATTGACTAAATGAATAATTTGTTTCTAGGCACTGCAAAAATTATGATATCAGTTTGGAAGTCTGAAAGAGAAACTGTTAAATGAAGAGCAGTACCAAATTATTCAGAACAAAATGAACCACCTGTTAACAAATTGTTAAAGCTTTCGGTAAAATGGCTCTTATTTACGATAATAACTTAGTTAACTTTGTCATATTTGGTTATGACAATGTCTTTATTATATCTTAAAGCTTTAACGTTAAGCATTTCATATTTTCTGTTATTACATTTACCATTGGTCTAAGTAATAATGTCGACGACGAGGCTTGAATCTAGCTTGATTTTTTAATCTTAGATAAGAGGAAAAATTTATTTAAATTAGATTCAGTAAGTGGGATTAACTCCTGTGTGACTTTAGGAACAAGATTATTTGTAGAAAAAAATTAATCCATTGCTAATAATTTTAACTAGCCCTCAAGTATTTGATGGTCGGATAAATATATCACTTCTTGGGGTAGATCTAGGTGGTCATTATCTTTATTGGTGTCTGTAATCTTCATAGTAATATTAAATTTATTCTGTAGTTTTTCTTTATGTTCAAGGCAACCCTTATCACTAAAAGTCCAACTTTTATTCTTCTATAGTGTATGTGGATTTACGCTCTTTTTTAAGATGTGTTGTTGTTTGTCTTAAAGCAAAGCCACATTGGACTATCTGCTATGTCCACCGCGGGGAATCGAACCCCGAATTTTAGTGTTGTAAGTCCATAGACTTACCGCTGTCCCACCAAAGGATTTCAGATGTAAATTTATAATTTAGTTATGTAACTTGGTTTCTGCTATGGTTTTCTTAGATATTGCATCTTTATTCACTCCAGTCCATGCAAAAGTTGGCAATTCTCCGGTTGAAATTAGCAATATCATAAATCTGGCGAACAGTTGTATTATGTCCCAATTTTCCCAGTAAATAGTGAATTCTATTCTCAAATTCAAGGATTATAAACTATTGGATCTCCTCTCTTTGTTTAGATTATTTTGAAACTACTGTCCATTTTCAGTTGTCACTGAAACCAAAAATATGGTTGAAGTATGTGGACGATAAGTTGGTAGTATAGAGTTACGGTGACATTAAGATAAAATCATTTTTACACCAATTAAACACTTCACACGATAACATTAAATTTACATTTGAGAATCATACAAAATAATCAGCTGACTTTTTAGATGTTGTAGTAAGTATAAGCTTTGATATTTTTCTTAAGAACGTCGGTTTTTCGGAAGTCTTCAGCAGTCACTTGATTTCCACATATAGATTCATGTCACCCTTTTTCTCAAAAAGTTGGTGTTCCACATTCTAACATACAGAGCTTTCGTATGTCGTCCAAAGTTATTGAACTTTCCAACGAAATCAAATATCTTAAAATTTGACTATATATAATATGATTCGTCTCTATGAACTTTTAATTTTCAAAACATTACATCACCAGGACTTTTTTGTGAGGTATCTCACATAAAAGTAATAGTAATGTAGATATTCTTTGAGAGTTTGATACACTAATTACTTTTTTCAATAATTCTTTAGTGATGTTATTTTAATTTTTCATGACATTTTTCCACATGAGGTCGCCTAAAAAACTCCATAGCCTTACCTTCCTAATTCTGATGGACGGCGACTATGGTTCGTCACTGATTTATATTTTTCATTAGCTTTCCTAATTGAACCTTCTCTCTCATCTCCAATTAATTTTACAATATCATTGAGCCAAGTGAGACTCTGTCTATTTCTCGCTTTTCTGCTTTCTATTTTACTCCTCAAGATTTCTGCCAATCTTCCCTCAGGTTTGACTATTTAAGTTCTCAAGTTATATGTTCAGCAGTTGTTTTTTTTTTGTATTTACATGTTCCAATACTTCCTCATTAGTTTTCATTCTATATAGCTGATCTTCATCATTTTTCTATAGTACCACATTTCAAATGCTTCCAAATGCATGTTTCTATACAATTCATTAGGACTGACCATACCAAACCTAGTAGTTATCTCAATTGTAGTTTGATATATTTCCTGAGTAATTCTTTGAGTTTAAAACTAAAATTCCTCTACTTGTTCCAGCTCTTTTACCTTCTACCGTGATACTGTGAGAACGTGAAATTGCCATTGTGTTATTTTGTTTGAAATGTATTCTGAGACCAGAGTCTTTTCCTTTAAAAAAGGCAAACTTGTCAAGCAAATGTTGTGTCACTTCCCCAGATTTAACCTGCAAGTACTATTTCATCAGCATACCTATTGTTAGAAATTCTACTTCTGCTAATCATAAACCTGTCTGTGTCATTAATTATCTGCCACATTAACCACTCTGCATATAAACTATGTAATGTTGGTGACAACACATACTATTGTTCTAGACCTTTTTGAAATGTAAACCAACAGTTTAGCTCTCCGTCAGTTTGAGCTGTAGTTACCTGATTCCAGTTTGAATTATTCAGGGTTCTGATATTTGATTGATATAATCCAAGCTGCCGGATTTCCATAAATGTTTAATGGTTAATCTTATCAAAAACGTTTTTAAACTCTATGAAGCATACACAAAGTTTTCTCTGCATTTCTGTGGCTCTTTCACATAAAATTATAAGATTGAATACACGCTATTGATATTCCGACCTCTTCTAAAACCATTTTGATCTTTTAAAAACTTATTCTCAATCTTATGTTCCTATTGTGGATTACGTATAACAATAATTTTGAGGTGTGACTGGCCAAGAAGATAGTCCTGTACTGACCACACTTCATAACTTGAGAATCAGCACCAATGCAGATCTTTGAAAGTCTATTGTCATTGTTCTTCCTCTATAAATTAACTTGGAAATTGCAGTCAGATAACTAACTTCTAAACTGTCCATTTCCTTCATAAATGTCTACTGTGATATCGTCTATGCCACAAGCTTTTAAATTCTCTAAACTTTAAATGATTTCTTGTACCTTCCTTTTCATTGAATCTACCACTTCTTATGCTGGTTTCTTTTTTGCTAGCATTATTATGTAGTTTTCTCAAATAGTTCATAAAACAAAAAGTCAGAAATGGCAAAATTACACGACTCAGTGTTAGATGTAACAACAGATATTTCTGCTTTTGTGACCATTTACATAAAACTAATCACACGTATATTTAACTATGTCATAGATACAAACAAGTCAGAAACGACAAAATGATATGACTGGACAAGTGTGTTAGATCTAACAAAATGTGTATTCCTACTCATATACATTTCTGCACAATCACAAATTGTATTACTGTAAACAGAATCTTCCTGAACTACTCCAGCTACACCAGTAACTCATAAAAGCTACAGTCTTTACAGACTAATTCAACATTATGATGAAAATACCATATGTGACATATTAGGTACAGAATGAATGTGTGGAGTAATAAACAATAAGCTTTTCATCAATAGCAATTTAAAATAACGTATGTTCAGGAACTGCAGACAAAAGATTGTGACAAATAAAAACTGCTCCCATGGACATGACAGTCAATGCTGAGAATCAGCAGGGGATAGTGAAACAAGGATAGTATATTCTGATAATAAGTGCTAAAGCTCAAACAGATCCAAGGAACAACAAAGAGCTAAAAGATGTTAATTATGTAAATAGATTCGGTCCATGGGTTATTGGATTCATGAATGAGAAGCTTTGCAACTTCATAGGGAATCATGGATAAGGTATTAGGTTTGCTTCAAACAGTTTCACAATTTAGGATCAGAAAAGATCTGTGAACTATGTGACAACTGAAACAACAAATATTAAACTACAAGTGACAACAAGAGGGCAGTTATTATACCACCAAAAAGTGAAATGTTTTTACTAGAACATATTAGGAACGACTAACTAAGCATATAGTAATTGGGGTGTGAGTGAACTAAGCACTTCAGATTGGTCTGAGGGATTATTGATTGGAAAACTGTCTTAGGGCTTAAGAATAAGAATGTTATCGTAGGACCCTGAATATAACAAATCATGATGAAACCCAAGTCAATTTAATATGGAACTTAAGAAAATGTGAGGTTGTACAAATAGTACTTCCACATCAAAGAATATTAGAAGTAGTTACCTTAGAAACAAGTTTAACAAGTCTGATGTCAAATCCTCACATTGGATAATACTTTATTTACAGAAGCTATGAATGGAGCTGCAAAAGTCTAGAAATGATGAACTCTACAGATTACTTGACTTGCTCGTATATAACCAAGATACATTCTCCAGTGGACCTCATGATATAGGACAGACAAAATAATATCTTATGAGATTGATACTTGAGATGCAGCCCCAATATGTCAGTTGACCAGACGACTTTCAATGGGAAAGTAGCGTGAGATTCTCAAATTAATATAAACCGGGAAAAATAAGGTGTAATAGAACCACGTACTATCCTTGGGCATCACCTACTGTACTTGTGAAGAAGAAATATGAATCCATAAGGTTATGTGTAGATTAGTGGAAGATGAATTAATTCACAAGGATGAATCTAGAAACATGTTTGTAACTCAAAAAAATCTACAAACACTTCTGTGACACTATATACAGGGTAAATCTGGCGTATTGACAAAACTCTTCCAAATGCTGCAATGTCACTATTTTTATATTCATGAATAGATCTAAACATTTTAAAATCATATTAGAATAAAGATCCACATCTTTTAAAAGAGATATAAGCAGTCAAAAAGTGTTAAAATTATTTTTGTTCATTTTCACCTTATTGAAGAGACAAAACATATAGTAAACAAGAAAATCGATGAGTACTTTACCACCTTTTTATATCAAGAGAACAAGCAGAAATATAAATATAATAAAGGGGCCAATCTGTTTTTGTTTAACTTAATTTTACATCCAATCTCTACAGGGTTTACTCTTTTATATAACTTGGGTCTTTTTGAATATCACCTTCTAATATGACTTACCCCTTTATTTTGACTTGCTCTTTTTGTACATGTAAAATGTTTTGAATGGTTTTACTCTACTTTAGATGCTTTATCCTAATCAAAATGACCCTTGGATATAAGGAATAGATACTGGCAAGTGCAATTCAATGAATCAAAGTGAGAGGAGAGAATTTATACTGCACGTAACAGATTATGAGAATTTGCTTAGTTATCATTTGGGTCATTTAATGCATCTGGTACATTGAACAATTAATGTAGTGTTTCTTATGGACTATTCTGGAATGCTGCACTTATTTACTTAGATGGCATAATAATAAATTAAAAAATATTCAATGATCGGTTGAAGAAAAATAAACTTAAGCTGAATCCAAAGAAGTGTGAATCTTTCTACCAACAGATGTGTTTTGAGACATAGTCATTGGAAAGCAGTGTATACAGACCAAATCGAAACTTATTTTATTCAGAATTTGCCAATGTGAAATAATTTGCATGGAGTAAAATGATTTCTTAGACTGCTCTCTCACTATTGCTGGTTTTTGAAATTATTCTGACGAGTTAGTTACGTCCTCTACACAAGCCACAGAAAAAAGCCAAACAGATATTGCTGGACTGCTGATTGTAAACAGGTTTTCAAAAAACTGTAGAAATAACTCACAAATACTCTTTTGAAGATACACTCATAAAAGACACGGAAGACAGTAAATGTGCTGTAAAGCACTGTTATCATAAGTAGAATAAGGGAAAAAGCATGTAGTCGCTTACTCTAGTAAGGCAATATCTTCAGTAGAAAGGTGGTATTGTACGGCCTGAAGAAAATTATTAAATGTTGGTTTTTGAGCTCTGAGTCACTTTCATCACTACTTATATGGATAAAATTGACATTCTGCACAGATAATGCTGCATGGATATGGCCAATGAGATTTTACAATCCAAAAGACCAGGTAGTAAGATGTACAAACTTCAACATTGGGCATCACCATGGTGAGAACCATAGAAATGCTGATGCATTATCCTGAAGACCTTGTATTGTAAAAAAATGTAAACACTGTGAAGTGAAGGAAGCACAAAATCATAAAGACAACTAATCTGAAGTGCACATGAGCACAATCCATAATAATACATACACAGATGTTGATAAAGATCTCGTGTGATCCAACACTCAACTGAAGAATACTCAGACAAAAGTTATCAATATTAAGCTAATATTTCAGTGGATCAGAAATGGAGTAGAACTCTGGTGGCAAACCGTAGGTTAATACAGTCTATATAAAAACTCTTGTGGGAACAGTACAATTTGTTATGCTTGTGAGAAGGCTTATTATATTAAAATATGAAAACGTGGATTGGTATTCCCACAGTTATGACAATCAGAATTACTTTGTGACTTCTACAGCTGAGCACTTACGGGTTATAAAAACATTGAAGAGAATAATACAGTTTTTACTGTGTTGAATGTTGGATTGGTGTAAATCATGTGAAGTGTGCTGTGAGTGAAAAGAGCCATGAAGGAGATAACATGGATAACCATTGAAGTATTTTTTGAAGCGCCATTTTACAAGTCACTGCTGTGTGTTTAGTCCTCTGCCATAAAGCATCATTGGGAATAAGCATATCTTATTGGTGATGAACTAGTTTACTAATGGCCAGAAGGATATGTTGTTCTTAACCCCAAATTAGAAATTATAGCAAAGAAGTTTGTTAGTGAATTTGTTTAAAAGGATTTGAGATGCCTATGAAATTTTTCTTGGATCAGGTACAGAACTATAGTTCAGTCTTTACTGTGGTTAATAAAAAACTAGTATAATACTTATTTCATGTCCATGTTGGATAACACCATGTTTCTCCAATCATGATATCACTTCCAGTTGAAATAAAAAACAGTGGTCTTCTATACTTGTAACCATCTTGGACAAGATGGTGCCTTCCTATGATCATCCAGCTTTTCTGTGTTTAATATTAGTTCAAATGAGAAGATATTTTGGATAGACAGTGATCATATGGAAAAGCAAATTAATCACAAAACGATGTTTACGAGGCTTATTTCATCTCATTTATAACCTTTATGAAGCTTTAGCCAACACCATGGACAATTACACACACATAGCGTAATGTATTTTTAAGTTTTTGGCACTACTCCAAATTTCTATCAAGTAGTAATCGATTCATTAAATATTTTCTTTTTTACAGCAGTTTGAATGACTTCCATCTCATAATACTCATCTTCGTCCATTAATATTTGTTTGTTTATTATCATGCATTTGTGAATGTGATAACGTCAGAGTTGTGATATAATATTAATATTTTCAGATAAATGTTTCCAATGATATTCTTATACTTAGTAGCAATTTGTTGTATTATATTTGTTTAGCATCTTTTATGGTTTGTCTTTCAAATGCTAGGTTATTAATATCAGGTATTGCTTCTGTTCCAGTATCATCAGCTATATCTTATCAATGTGTGTCAAACCATGGTATTTATATGGTAAGTGCATATTTATCTTTAGGAAGTACTTTTATTTTACATTGCTTACTACCAGAGCTGTCTGTTTCTTTGGATCTCTTGACACTCAGGGCATCTTCATCAGCAGCCGTTGTCATGTTCAGTTAAGCTTAATTATTAACTAATAATCTTTTATTATTTATTTATTAATTAGATACTAATTCCTAAGTAGTTTCTATCCTACATTTTGGTTGCTAATATGTTACTGTATTCAGAGAAACCCTGAGAAGGACTATTTTCTGTGTTAGTAGTGACCAGGATTCAATCCTGGGTCTTCTTGATCGGAATCTGGTGCACTATCTGTAGCAAACTTCTGATGAGGAGACGTGGCAACTACAATGACATTTAACACACAGGCAACCAACAAAGATCTGGAATATATGATGGAAAACAGGCAAAATTATCCCTCAAGGCAGCAGAGCATGTGTGTGAATCTCTGATCATCCATCCACTAACTACTGGGCTTCATGCTCAGAAATCCACTTTCCAGTAGTGAAACGTTACATCTGTGTAAGAGGTTCTTTATTCACCTGAACAGTTGGCCCACAACTCCCATCTTCAACATCCTCAGCAGAAAGCCCTTCTTCCAGACACAATCAAAGGCTTGAGTGAGGTTGAAGAAAACCACAAGCATCATTTTTTTCTCTATGGGCATTTTCTACCTCTTTTGCTAGAAAAGACAGTTGGTATTCTCTGTTCTGGTGTTGTCTATAACTTTTTTGTATTGTGCTGACGAGATTCTTGATAATACTCCCAAGTGCTTCTTGATTATACTCCCCCAAAATTTTCCAACACAGCTCAGAAGATTGATGAGACTATAGCTATCTGAATTGAATTTGCTCTTTCCGTTTTTCAAAATGGGGATGATACGAGCTTCTTTCCAAATAATTAGTACTCTGCCTAACTTCCAGCTGCCATTAAAGATGGAGATCAGAATGCACTTTGTAACTGGTCCTGGGTGCGTGATCACGTCTTTACTGACTCCATTAGGCCCAGATACCTTCATTGCCAGCCTGTCTGTTATGCAATCCTGAGGTGTGTTGGTGTTCAGCTTGTGTCAAATGGCATTAAAAACTCCCCTAACCAAAACGTTTTAAAAAACATAGCTTACAATGATACACACAATGGTCTCAACATGTGGAGGAGAAAGTAGAATACAATTAATGGTAAAATTTAAAATATAAATTTCCCCTTACCTAATTGTCTCATTCTTCTAGGTAAATTATGCATGAATTAACACGGAACAAAATAAACAAAGACATCTCTTTTACCTTCTGTAATGTTGCCCAAGTTTCTTAACTGTTTGAAAGTAAACACGTACTTAGTTAGGCAATGCATCCTGCACACTCTTGTAGAAGTCTTAATAGTAAAAATAGTAATAAATTTCTATATCCATAAAACAGTTACAGAAATCTATTAAGTATTGAACATAAGCTTCTTAAGACGTTCATTAATAAAAGTGTCCTCCTCCCCCATTGGGTCAACGGTAAAACAGGCAGTTGGGTAAAGCTGAGATGAATTACTGAGTGACAGGGCAAAATTATTGAACAGTAGTACACAATAAGAAGACATTCTATTATTGTTATCTTTATGGTAGAAAATTCACTATAATCGTATATCATGCAACGTGACAGTGGTTAATTATATTGTTACGACAGTGGGGGTCACGTGACGAGTATTCTAGAAGATTCGCTAGTGTGTTACGACAGCGTTGCGTCAACTGACGCTGGTAGCACGTGTTGGGAGTCTTAGAAGTTTCTAGAACAGGCAGTATTATCGTATATAAGTGCGCTAGACAGTGAGAGAGACAGACGGAGTAGAAGCAATAGTGGAGAAAAAGACAGAGACGTAGCAGAGACGAAGCAGGCTGAGAGAATAAAAGACAGCGGTTACGGTCGGCGGGAACTGAGGATAGCAGACACAGAGATCGGAACTATAGTTTGCTGGGACGGACAATTAAGTCTAAGCGCGATAGAAAGTGAGTGAATTATTGTGAACTATAGTGTGTGTAACTGTGAAAATTAAGTACATTACAAAGTTGTATTGGGGAAGAATAAACAAGTTTTATAAAGAAAGGACTTGTATCTTGTAAGAATTAACAAGCAAACATACAGAGACGTAACAAATTCGTGTCAGAAGTGGGATAAAACAAAACGGAAACGAGAAGCGGCAAATCAAACTACAGCTTAGCAGACTTGATGGCAGCAATACAAGAGCAGCAAAAGAAACAATAAAGAACGAGAAAATGAACGAGAAAAGAAACAAGAAGAGAGACAACAGCAGTTGCAAGAAAACCTGCAACAGTGGCAGCTCGAACGACAAAATAAACAAGAGAGATTACAGCAGTTGTTGGAGGAAAAAGAAAAGAAACAAGAAGAACGAGAAAAGAAACAAGAAGAGAGATTATAGCAGTGGCAACTGGAACAAGAAAGGAAATAGGAAAAAGTTAGCAGCAACTACAGGAAAATCAACAACAATAGCAAGAGGTACAAATGGAAAACATTAGTAAATTTAAAAGCGGATTAGATACGTTAAAGGACGATCTATTGTCTTTTACGCAAGGAGGATACATTGACCATCGACTTAATCAGCCCCAGACAATGACAAGCCCTATCCAGACCCTGCAGCTAAACCCTAATGCAGACATATTCAGTCCCGTTAGAAGTCACATCCCAGATATGAATGTCAGTAATAGGAGTGATCCAGTGC
>NW_013666132.1:301171-303422 GCF_000517525.1 Limulus polyphemus
ACTGAAGTCAGCTTTGCATCAGGAGACAAGGTGTGGTTGTATAATCTCAGGAAGACCAAAGGGAAGTCTCCTAAGTTGTCTTCTCCATGGGAAGGCCCCATATGACATAGTGGATCGTCTCTCAGACGTGACTTTCCGAATAAAATGTGGTCAGCGAGGTAAGCCAAAGTTGGTGCATGCCAACAGGCTTTGGCGTTATCACGGTCCAGGACATTTCAATTGGGATGAAGTGAACAAAGGAACAAATGACGCTGCTGAAGACGTGTCACCTGAAAAAGCCACTGTCGAAGAAGAAACCCTATTCGGTTTTGAGAAGGGAAACAGTGAAGCCCTTGATGAAGTTATTATTACTGACGTGACTGTTACCAATGATAGGACGTTTCCTGATGAAGCAGATGAACCCCATATGAAGCAGAAGCCAACGAGACAGAGACCAGTGCGGAAGAAGATACGTCTCGAAAAATTAAAAGACTTTGTTGAATTTTAATTTTGTGTTTGTAAATTCTGTACTTTTAATTAAGTTATTGTTAATTGTTTATTAGTTTAATGTAAGTGGCTATTGTTCGGGACGAACAATACTAAGGAAGGGGCAGTGTTACGACAGTGGGGGGTCACGTGACGAGTATTCTAGAAGATTCGCTAGTGTGTTACGACAGCGTTGCGTCAACTGACGCTGGTAGCACGTGTTGGGAGTCTTAGAAGTTTCTAGAACAGGCAGTATTATCGTATATAAGTGCGCTAGACAGTGAGAGAGACAGACGGAGTCGAAGCAATAGTGGAGACAAAGACAGAGACGTAGCGGAGACGAAGCAGGCAGAGAGAAAGAAAGTCAGCGGTTACGGTCGGCGGGAACTGGGGATAGCAGACACAGAGATCGGAACTATAGTTTGCGGGGACGGACAATTAAGTCTAAGCGCGATAGAAAGTGAGTGAATTATTGTGAACTATAGTGTGTGTAACTGTGAAAATTAAGTACATTACAAAGTTGTATTGGGGAAGAATAAACAAGTTTTATAAAGAAAGGACTTGTATCTTGTAAGAATTAACAAACAAACATACAGAGACGTAACAATATTAAAGGATTCATCTTCAAGGTTGACAAGAAGGTCGTTGTTATTGCGAAGTAATATACATAGACCATCTCGAAAACACTGTACAATAGGTACATTAAATAGGACTAGAGTAGAGGATTCAATGGTTAATTCAAAACAAATAATCAAGAAAATTAAGGATGCAAAGAAAGATATTAGAAATGACTGTGAAGTACTTTGGGACGTAGATCATGTTATTTTCAAACAGAAGAAAGATGTAGCAATAAGGTTATTAAGAAACAGAGTAGTACATAGCAAACAAGTTGAGTGAATAATATGTTCCGATGCTTTATGCAGAAAAGTAGAAAATAGAAGAAAAATATTGAACATACCACATAAAAGTTATGAGTACTTATTACCATACACCATTCGCTGTATAATTAGTAAGATATTTTTTTGGATAAAATATATTAAGAATTTTCATAAAACATGTATTGAGTGTCAAAAACTTAGAACTCGTCCACATTTAAAGAATATCACTTTATAAAGAATGAAAAGTTTAATTGTGCCATTTCAGAAGGTAGCTATAGATATTTTATGACCTTTACCAATCTCGTATCTAGAATATAAATACATATTAGTCATGTCAGACTATTTAATCAGATTACCAGGGACAATATGTTTGTCATATCAAATTGCAGAAACTACAGGAAAATCTTTTGTATATCAAGTTGTGGCTTGACGTGAAATACTATAATATTTATTGACCGACAAAGATACAAATTTCATTTCAAATTTAATGAAAGAAACATTTGAATTACCGGGTATGAAGAAAATAGAAACAAATGCATACTATGCAGCTGCTAATGGATTAGTAGAAATATTTAACAAAGATTTATTAGACATGTCACAATATCGTGAATCAGATCAGTGGACATGGGATGAGCAAGTTCGTTTATCACTGTTAGCTTGTACAAGTGCTACAAACTTATCGATCTAGGAAAGTATTTTCTTGATATTACACGGTAGAGATTTCATGCTACAAATACAAAAGATATTACACCCAAAAATAATTATGCATTAGATGAGAATTATAAAGTAGAAATGGTAAAAATAGTAAATAATATTCAACGTTAAACTGGTACACAGTTAAAAACATCATCCTGAGGATGACGTTGTAATGTCGAAACATGTAGAGTCGTCAACTTTTTGAAGGCCAT